>NC_068994.1:40394385-40413798 GCF_001194135.2 Octopus bimaculoides | reverse complement strand
GTTACTGTTGCTTTTAGCCCCAGGAGGACATCTCCTCCAGCTGGCTTATCGACACACGACTGTGTCCTGTTTGCCAAGGGAGTTATCCCTCTCACCGCGACCAGCAGCACGAACGTATCCGGATTTCAGGGTTATTTCCCTTCGTCGGCGTTCGACAGCTGATGACCTTGGTCATCCACCCCTAGGGTTCAGCCACACTTAAGTGGCAATATACTACACTTTATCGTGCAGTTACTGTTAATACTTCATTTAGAGAATTAACATTGCTTATATATATATATATATATATATACACAATTGGCTTCTTTCAGTTTCCATCTACCAAATCTACAAAGCTTTGGTCAACCCAAGGCTGTAGTAGAAGACACTTTCCCAAGGTGTCATGCAGTAGGACTGAACCCCAAATCATGTGATTGGGAAACAAGCTTCTTACCCCACAGCCATGCCTGCCCCTATTAATGTTTTAGAATGCTTGTATATTTACAGTTATAAAATATAACCCGTGAGATCAGGGAGTCTCCCCAGGTTGAGCTACTACTTCTCTACATTGAGGAGGTCACAGCTCTGGTACTATAAACACGGGATTAGAGTAAAATAGGAAAGAATTACAAGCTGGATTCTTCAAGTTGAGTCAACTGGCAGGAAACCTAGTAGAAGACCACAAGCAAGATGGTTGGCTAATATCCATAGTCTCAGCTGGTCATGCTTCAAAAGCCAGCTGGAAAGTATAATGAAGGTTACTTCAGATACAGCCATATGAGGAGGTGTCTGAGATCTCTATCTCAACTCTCCAAAGAATAATGGGCAAAAAAAATGAATGGAGAGATGGAGGGATGGATAAAAGAGGACAGTTTGTACATAGGACTCAAGTTTAAGCACATTATCCATTCACATTTCATAATATAACTTATGCTGTAAAGGTACTAGTATATAAATTATAGATACTAGTCAAGTTTCACACAAGTAATAATTACATTTTAGGAATATTTTGCTTTTCATCAAAATAAATCTGTCAGTCACATTTTCAGTTTAGCTTGCCAACCACATAAACCAGCAACAAATTTGCTTCACTTTTTATACATTTATTCCAAGCTTGCCTAACAGCATAACCTTTATTTTGAAATTTTTCTCAGCCCTTTCAGGAATTTTCCATTTGTGGCACCACTCTCCTAAAAAAAATTTTTGAGTTTTATATTTTTGGATTATGGAATTTTGAATTAAAAAATTATTGACTTTTATCCATTTATTTAGACAAATGATTGTTAATAGGAATCTGCACCCCAATGCGTGGATATGTCTGAACACACACCAACATACTTCAATTATTTATCATCACACTATCAGCTAAGTTGTGTGATGCTGATTTTGTTTGTCCATCAAATGCTACTCATTTACGTTTTTCATGTACATGCTTAAAGATGCAGGCATGGCTGTGAGGTTAAGAGAATTGCTTTCTAAGTACATGGTTTAGTGTTCAGTTCCACTGCATGGGTCCTTGGGCAAGTGTCTTCTACTATAGCTCTGACCTAACCAAAGCTTTGTGAGTGGACTTGGTAGAATAGAAGCAGAAAAAAGCCCATCATGTGTGTGTGTATGTGTGTATGTGTTGTGTGTGTGTGTGTCTGTCTTTATGTATGTATATATGTGTGTATGTTTGTGTCTCCTTGTCTTAGCATCATGTGATAGTCGTAAATCAATGTCACTTTCATAGAAGTAGTGCCTTTCATTTTGAATATTCTGTGCAAATATGTTTATCCATGGAGAAATATTACCCTTGTTTGGAAACAACAGACAACAGGACAGGTATCCAATCATAGAAAATTTGCCTCAACAAACTGCATCCAACCTATGCAAGTATGAGAAAGAAAATGTTAAAACAATAATGATAATACATTTTTAGTTGCACGTTGGTGACACAAATGTGTAGTAGAAGTCCAAGTAGAAATCTTTTTCTATAAGTTGACATCTGGACTATAAATACTACATTAATTAACAAATTTTTCTTGTGTGATTTTTGAAATTTATGTTTTTAGAGATTTCTGGAACTATGTTACAACATATAACTAATACTGACTTTTCAGCTCAAGGGAAACACATGGATATAGTCTGGAAATGATTTAAGTTTGATTTCATTAACTATTGACAATAAGTTTCAATATTTTAGATTCAAGCAGTATTTTTCTACGTCTTTATTTTCATATCTTTGACAAGCCACTTGTTGTGCATTACAAAATGTTCACTAGCGAGCATCTGTTTTAAGCCTTTGCATAACAATTAAGTTTACTTATTTTTTCAGTTGTTAGCCCCAAGTAAATTTGCTTTCTTCCATTCAATCTTTCATAAGGACTTACTTTACGAATATAGTGATATAGTTTTAATTCTTTTTTTTTTAGGATTAGGCTCTGCAATTTTAAGGAGAATGGTTTTTATATAGTTGCCAATGGCTAAAGATATATAGATATCAAAGAGTAATTCTTAAGTTTAGTTTACATTGTTGCCAATGAAAGAAACCTATTTTAAAGAGATTTCAGTTATAAATTGCTTTTGTCATTTTTCCATACTATTTCCACAATAATTCTTCTTCAAGCTTCTTTTTGCTTCCAAATATTCCTTTTTATATCACCATTGTCATCACAGTACAGAAGATAATGATGGTGAAGATGATAATGACAACAACAATGATGTGGAAGATGACAAATATATGTTGTGCATAGGTCTGTGGTGCTCAAAATCTCCATCATCTTGACTGAAGATTTGGACATTCTAGAATAGACATTATAGCTTTATCTCAAATCATTTAAGATTTCTTTCTTCTGTGATAAACCTTCACTGCCAACTCTTCAAACTTTATCTTCTCTCTGATTATATATCTATATCTAACACTAAAATGGCTTTTTCCTCCATATGAACTGGTTAATTCTCGCAAAATCTGTTTCATCTGTTTTGCTTCATTCTTGACAGTGCTGGATTTACTATTGTGTTTAGGTGTGGTTAAGCACAAGGTCCTGTTGACCAAATGTCAAACGTTCAAATGAGGGGCCTCAAATATCAAACGTTCTATGTAAGGGACCTCATAACTTAACTAGCACAGGGCCTCATTTGTCCTAAATCTGGCACTGGTTCTTAGCATATATAAACACCATGTTTGTTGAATTGTCTTTTGCCAAGAACTGTATACAACAGTCATCAATCTTGATCCCTGTTTTATAGGACTATCTAAAAATATTATACAATAATAAATGCTTCCTCAACTAGCATTTATAAGCAATTTCATGAGGATATGCACTGATGAAATACATTTCTTTGTGGATAGAATGACAGCCAATTGCCAGTAACAATCCCAAATGATCTGGAACCTTCTCACTACAGCTAGGTGGACAGAGATATGGACATTTAAGTGTTCTGTCTAAATACACCATAAAAGGCCTGCTGTGAATTTGAATGTAAGATATTTGAGCAAGCAGTTCTGAATCATATCCATCCAGACATTCTGCTTCAAAGAACATAGATACAATCTTTCTTCCTCCTATATTGATAATTAACTGCTGGATCATATTACCATCCCATGTTGATAAAGAGTTCATTTTATAACCACATGGTTGTAGATTGGATTTCTACTGTGTAATACCTTAAGCAAGAGTTTCTACCATATCTTCAGTTGACCAATACATTAAGAGTTGGAACTGGTACAAGGAAGCCTGGTGTGTCTGTGCATGAGTGTTTCTGTGTGTATGTATGTGTGTACATATATGTATATATATATATATATATATATATATATATATATATGTGCATATAGTTGTTTGAGCATATGTGTATATATTGCTTCCTTGTTCATTACTAAAAAATATAAATATCAGCAAGAAAACTAAAAAAACTTATGCATTCGAAACGAAGTCCCTTGTGATATACATTCTACCTTGACTTACATAGATGCTCCCTTGTCACTCTTGCCATCAGAAATGCAATGAAGCTAGTATGCTCTGCTGGATGTGTAATGTCAGTGAGCATCTACGACAGAGAGAAAAGTTAGACGTAAGAAGCATCAAGAGAGATGACTGTGCTGGTATGACAATGTGTTGCGTATGGATGAGGACAGCTGTGTGAAGAAGTGTCACATCCTAATAGTGGAAGGAACCTGTGGAAGAGGTAGACCCAGGAAGACCTGGGATGAGGTGGTGAAGCACAACCTTTGAAAGTTAGGCCTCACAGAGGCAATGGCAAGTGGCCGAGAACTTTGGAAATATGCTGTGATTGAGAAGACCTGGCAAGTCAAGTAAGATCATAGCTGTGGCCGATGCCAGTGTTGCATAACCGGCCCACTTAAAAGTACCCTTCAATTGTCGGGCAATATGTTGTGCTTGAGAAGACCTGCTGAGTCAAGTGAAATTGTGGTCATGGCCGATGCCAGTGTCACCTGACTGGCACCTGTGCCAGTGGCACGTAAAAAGCACCATTCGAGTATGGTTGATGCCAGTGCGACCTGACTGGCTCCCATGCCCATGGCATGTAAAAAGCACCATTCGAGTGTGATTGATGCAAGTGCCATCTGACTTACCCCCGTGCAGGTGGCATGTAAAAAGCACCCAGAGTGGTTGGCATTAGGAAAGGCATCCAGCTGTAGAAACCTTGCTAGATCAAATGAAATGTGGACATTAAATGACAACAACGATGATGATGACAACAACGACGATGACGACGATGAACACAATTAATTGAAACTGACAAATAATTTTATATTGAAGATACACATTGATTCTTCTTTTTTTGTTTTTCTATTTCCCTTATATTCTGAAGTGTTGAAATGTGTTTAAAACAGATGCAATAAAATCTTACTACTAAGAATATCTATGACTTCATATCACCATAAACCCTTTTCCTATTCCCCTGTCTAAGACCACCCTTGGTACTATGATACAAATTTCCTGTTTTAATTAGAAACCTTCCATCAAAATTTCATTTTAATTTATGGTCCAAGCACCAACTGCATTATTTTACAAAGTTATCTTACAAAGTCCATTATTATTTTCAAAATTTATTGAAACAAAAACAATATATTTCAAAAGAAATACAAAAATAAAAGTGTAAAGTATGGGAAAAGTGGAGGACATATAATCACTTTGTAGAAATGAGGATTCAAGTTTGACTCATTTTGGGGATTTTTATAGTAACACAGAAGCAACCCATACAAGTTGTCAACTGCAAGAATTAAAAAATATTAATATTAGGTTGTCAAGGAAGTTCTTGCGGTTTTTAACCTTTAAATTCAGATGCACATATCCCGACTCAAACAAAACTTTATTAATCGAAATAAACACCATCTCAATCAACACACTTTTGCTAATGCGAAACAAGTTTATTTATACCAGTAGCATAAAAATCCTATGTTCTGGCGGCGATGAAGTCATTGAAGGCGTGTTTGGCATCGTCTTGGTTTTTGAAGCATTTCTCAGGCAGGAAGTTGTCGAGATGCTTGAAAAAGTGGTAGTCAGTAGGTGAGAGGTCTGGTGAGTATGGCAGATGAGGCAGAATTTCGTAGCCTAATTCGTTCAACTTCTGCAGGGTCAGTTGTGCGACGTGCGGCCAAGTGTTGTCATGGAGAAGAATCGGTCCTTTTCTATTGATCAATGCTGGCTGTTGTTGTTGGAGTTTCTTATGCATTTCATCCATTTGCTAACAGTACTTCTCCACTGTAATGGTTTCGCCTGGATCCAAAAAGCTGTGATGGATGAGACCTGCTGCAGACCACCAAACAGTCACCATGACCTTTTGGTGCAACTTTGGCTTCAGGAAGTGCTGTGGAGCTTTGTCGGCATCCAACCACTGAGCATCGCATCGCCAGTTGACGTAAAGAATCCACTTTTTATTGCACATCACAATCCAGTCGAGAAACAGGTTGTTCTTGTTGCATAAATTTTTGGTTGTCATTCAATTCGTGCGGCACCCAGTTCTCAAGTATTTTTGTTTTTCCAAATGCAACTGAAAATTTTATCAAGCAAGCTAGTGATTCTGCAAGCTCACTGCCTTAGTAGCAGTAATAATAATAATAATAATAATAATAATAATAACAATCATAATAATAATAATAATAATAATAATAATAATATTCTGCTCAATACCACAGATTTGCTTGTCATTTGTTTGACCATAACCAGTTGAGCATGTTCCTTAGGGGCTGATGATATGTGCATCTCTTATCATGAGCAGAGGTAGTGGGGAAGCATCATAGCCATATGTTGAGAGGAATTCTTGGGGTATGGATATTTCACCTCTGGAAACATGGGTGTTTTGTTCATCATCTTTAAAACAAACCTTATTCAGGGACCTATTGTGCAAGGTGGGCTACTTGACTTGAAGAAAATTCTAATTGGGCCCTACCTGCGAGGTCATGCACTGTTTATCTTGATACATGATCACCATGTCGCACACATATGGTTATGATGCATGTGCCTGGTATACCCTTATCAGACAGGTAGTCATAATGGGTATACTGGGCTTCGTATATTTTACCCCAGTGTCACTTTGATGGCATGCACTGCTTTCTCACTCAATAATAATAATACTTATAAATAGATAAATCAATAAGATACTTCATATGTAATTGCTGTTACCTACTCTTCATAAAATAATTTGGGCCAGTAATCAATTTCTGATAATTGGCACTATGTTTGCAGCTTATTTTGTCACATATTTGCATCATTGCACATCTGTCTATTAGTACTTGACTTCATTTTACTTCAGTTTTCTTTTGTCTTGTAACAATCTGTTTGCTCAGATATTGCAATATAGATTTTCAATAATTTCAACTGAAAATAAAAATATTTTGGAATATAAACTCCAAGTAGATTTTTATATATATATATAGATATTTGCATATAAACACACACATAGATTTATATATGTTTGTGTGTACATGTATGTATATGAGGTGTGTGTGCATATTTTTGTGTGTATATGTGTGTGTGTGTATGTTTGTGTGTGTGTTTGTGTGTGTGAATGAATAAAAAATTGTATCTATGATTTAATTTGTGTATTGAGTTCAGTTGTTCAGTTTCTCCTTTTGCCCCTCCAAACATGTGTGTGTGTGTGTGTGTGTGTGTGTGTGTGTGTAAAGATAGATAGATATACATATAGACAGACAGAAAGATAGATGGATAAATAGAGAGATAGATACATAGGTAGACAGACAGACAGACAGATAGATAGATGTTTACAGATGCAACGTATATTATACAAAGTTGTATTTGTGTGTATATCTATCTACTTATTTATCTATCTATTCTCTCTCTCTCTCTCTCTCTCTCTCTCTCTCTCTCTCTCTCTCTCTCTCTCTCTCTCTCTCTCTCTCTCTCTCTCTCTCTCTCTCACACACACACACACACACACACACACACACACACACACACACACACACACGCACATAATAAAAATTATATTGCATGCCAAAGGACATATGAATTAACACCATTGAGAGTACAGCTGAATTTATATAAACATTTATATATGAATATATTCCAACAGTATATTTAAGAATGCATACAGAGCTCTAACTGCACTGGAACTGAATGATGTCCAGCTGGTTGAAAATTGTAATCATTTGGCTGTCCATATATTCTATATACATATATATTAGACACGGTTAAGACTCTTTATTGTATTATATATACCGTTAAATTCAAACACTCACGCTTATATTACTTGTGAAACAATCTGCGTAACTATACATATGACAGTAAGTTTTACTATGATTCAAAGTTAATATCTCAATCTCTTCATACTCTTGCATGAATTACTAACTTATACAAGTATAGTCAGAAAATATCATTTGCTCATCATATATTCTGAAAAATTTTCATTCATCAAGGTAAATTCTCTTTTACTTTATTCTCATTCTTTTATATCATATCCAGTTTGCAGCTATTTCATAACCAATATACTGAAGCTAGTAGCATAGATTTTATGTTTTATGTGTTGTACAATAAAAGGAGATTTGTAAGCAAGTTAATAGTATACTGATATATCAGACAAAGTGTCTGCTGTTTATATTCTATTGTTGCATCTCTGCCTTGTCTATGAAAAAGACACTTAATTCTCAATACCTGCTCCACTTAACTGTAAATAGTTATTACAACAATGAGGTACTATTCACTGCTGTAAGCGGTTACAATGAGGCAAGCAGCAGTGAATAACTGAAGAGTGTTTCTTTGGTTTATTGAGTAGTGTTTCAATCCACCAAAGGATCTAGTGAAGATACTATGAAACCACTCCAGTGTTTATCTTTTGAATCTCTCTGCTTAGGAAAACCATTCAACTGTATTCTAATACCTTTAAGATCATTGCTGCTCCCGTTTAACCCTTGGTCACCTGAACTGAGCAGATTCATAGATTTTCAGTCAAAACTATGTCTATCCTTGTATAGAATACCTAGATCAGGACTGCAGACGTCAATGACAAAAGGGTGTGATTTGAGGAAGAGTTGGTTGCTGTTCATTTTCATTCAACTAACTGCACAGAGATTCCCTCGTTGGTTCAGTTCAGACAGTGTATGTGTGCAGCAACGATGAAGTTGCAAAACATTTCAGCAAAAAAAATAACTTAGTCAGTCAGCTCAGTTAACTTTTTATTATCTTTGAGTCAGAGGTGAAGGTGGTACCCTTGACAATTTGCAGAGCAACTGAGACTGGTTGTTGGGAGCGGGGAATGTATCTACAAACCCGTGAGTTGACCTAAGTATTTGGCACAGAGTGCACTTTGCTAAAGGCAGCCATGTTGTCAGGTGGTGGTGTTAAGTCAAGCAATGTAACAAGTCTATCACCTAAACAGGTCATGCAAGAAACCAAAGGAATACAGTGTGATGGTCTTACACATCTGCCAATTCACCTTACTAGATCGTTATCTTTTATCCAATGCTTGTTTCACTCATTAGACTTCGGCCAAGCTGGAGTACTACTATGAGTGTTTCAGTTAAACAAATCACCCACCCCAGTACTTATTTTTTAAGTCCAGTCATCATTGTATTTGTCTCTTTTGCTGAACAACTAAATTAAAGGGATGTAAACAAACCAACATTGGTTTTTGAGTGGTAAGGTACAAACACTCACATGCTGTTACACACACACACACACACACACACATATGGCAGACTTCCAAATAGTTTCCATCTGCCAAATTCACTCATAAACTCATAAGGCATTGGTTGTCCAGATGCTGTGCAGTGGGACTGAGCCAAAAGCCACATGGCTGCAAAATAAGCTCCTTAACCACACAACCATGCCAGCATTGATATTTTCTTTTTCATCATCCCTGAAGATTGACCTCAGCAAAATTTGAAGTCAGAGCTCCAGGAATTGGAACAAAAACCACAAGGTGTTCTGCCTAGCATGTTATATACTAATGACTGCCAATTCACCACAAATAAAAGCACTAGTCAGTGCTCAGATGATTTATAAAATTCTGTTTACACCTTCATGCTAAAAGTAAAAGTAAAGATACCTTCTTCAGTCATACTTACTTGCAAGGGCCGGTTTCCAAGTTTCATATTATATATATATTCCCCACTTGGATAGAACACCAGTCTGTCACAGGATCACTCGTTCTTTATCAGCTGAGTGGACTGGAGCAACGTGAAATGAAGTGTCTTACTCAAGAACACAGCACATCACCCGGTCCAGGAATAGAGACCACCCTCTTACAATCATAAGTCGAACATCCTAACCACTAAATCACGCACCTCCACAGTATTCAAACTGGGTGCATTCAGCCCAAATATTCTACCTGTTGTATGTTCAAGCTGTCAAAATCTGACCTCTTACAACTACCCTACAAAGTTATTCTAAAAATATAGAATGATATAATTGAAATCTCAAAACTGCAAGATAAAGCATCTTTAATTCAAAAGAATGGGTATTAATAAGTATTACATTTGGTAGAGTAGTCTGAATGCTAAAGGGTTTTAAATCACCTCACACAATAGGATTGTGTTACATGTATCAAATTTTCGTTGATTTCTTAAAGTTAGCTTGCAGATATTACTTCTTTCTTTTGATATGTTACTCTATTTTGAAAGTTAGAACTGAAAATTTAAAGTAATTCATTCTTGTTTTATATTAACTCATTTGTAACTAACCAGTTTCAAACCATCTCTGGTTCTACAGTATAAAACCATCTGCTTTAAATTGTTCATATTTAATTGCAAACCTTCCTACATAATTTTAAGTAAAAGCTTTCTGTTAATTCATGGTTGAAACATCAGCTTCATACAAAAGTGATTAGATATTTATTTTTGAAATTATTTGAAATATGTTGATGTTGTGTTTCATCAGACACATGATTATAAAAGAGTTGAGTAAAAATAATAACATATTGATATCAGTCAAGAGATGTCATAAGCATGTATGGTTGTGTAGTTAAGAAATTTGTATCATGAATACTGTAAACCAGTGATTTGTTTGTTGAAAACCAATAGCCAAGAAGGTTTTATATTCAATAAATAAAACTATTTCTCAAAGGTTATACGAGAAGGTGCTGAAAAGTTCCTGGATTTGAGTAAAAAAAAATACCAGAGGATCAGTTAATTATGGTTTTATTCAACATATTTCCCTCTCAGATTCACACTTATTGCAGCAGTCCTTCAGTTTTTCTAAGCCCTGTAAAAAAACTTGGAAGGTTGGGCCTTCAGCCAGGCCTTTCACAATACCCTTAAAGTTAGGAGTTTTTCAGTACTCCCTCGTATACGTTAAATTTTAAAACAAAAGAATCTGAGAAAACTAGTGATGACTGTGCCAATAAAAAGTATTAAAAATTTGTAGATTAAACTTGAAGCTATGATTGTCAGAAAGAGAGAGAGAGAGAGAGAGAGAGAGAGAGAGAGAGAGAGAGAGAGAGAGAGAGAGAGAGAGATGTAGGATAAATTTGTTGCTTAACATTCATTTCCAGTTGAGATTTCATCTCTTCCTCTCTCTATGAGAGAGTTCTATCCAAGATGTTAGCCTTCTCTTCTTTCTCACACCATCAAATTTATTCCATTGTTTAAGCTATATGAGATTAACTAAGGAAATAATTAATGAAGCACTGAATGAATTTTTTTATATTCAGTAAATTGAGACTAATCAGTTAGCATTTTAAGAAAGATGTGTGTGTATTTGTGTGTCTATGTCTTTGTGTGTGTGTGGATGTGCATGTGCATGTATATATATATGCATATACATATATGTACATATAAATTAGCATGTGTGTGTCTGTGTGTATGAACATATCTATATATCTGTGTATGTGTGTACATTAATATACATATACATGCATATATTAATGTATACATACTCACATACATACATATGTATTTATGTAAGTATGTGTATATTTACGTATATCTGTTTGTGTGTATGTGTTGTATATGTATATATTAAAGAATATTTTGTCCCCAAACAAAACTTAACTTTTAAATCTCTAATAAAGTAAAATAATATTATATGCAAATAGAAAACAAAACACCTAAATAAATCTTTTATAGTCAGTTAACAATATGTTTCTTCCATTTTTTTTTCTCCAGTAAGTACCATGCTAATTCTTGGCATAGACTCTATTCATTCTTATTCATGCCAACAGAAAGAAGCATTAACAGCTTTAGAAGGTTTCTTTTGGTTATTGTTAGCTTTCTTTTTCATTTGTTCTTTCAGATGCTTGCTTCTTCTTTCCCCTGTCTAACAACTGGAGTAGAACCAATACTTAGCACATCATAATTTCCGCATCATTCGTTCAGTCACACTAACCCCCGACAATGTAGTTCTTTTTTCTCGTTTTTATCTATTTTACTTCACTGATCTTTCATGTCTTTCAGTGTGTACATATCTATGTGAAAATATTTCATCATAGTTGTTGAATCAAATAAGATATTTTCCATATATAGAGGCTAGTTGTCCTACTTTACCTGGTCATTGCAGTTCTTGTCTTTTTTACCTCTTAATTTTTTCTTTTTCTTTTTTGCTTTTATGCCCATTTAATTATTTGCAGCATTTCTAACCTTCCCTGTTTACTTACCTGTCTTTTTCCTTTCTTGCTCTCTCTTCTCTCTATCTCTATTCTCTCTTTCTCTCTTCCTCTCCCATCATTCACTCTTTATTCTCCTCCCTATAATATTTTGACTTCCAGCATGCTTCTGAAAATGTTTTGTTCAATTTTATAAACATTACACTGATAGCATTTCTTGAGAGGAATTCTGCTCTAGCTCAGTGGGATATCTCAATGTTTGTCCGAAACACTGAGATATATGTCAGATGTGTCAGATATCTTGCTACCACATTTGGCTCATCAAACAAGAGCAACAAATCTGGTGGGCTTGCGTGGAAATAAACTATGCAGACTAAAAAGTCATTTCTTTTGACAGCTCGCATCAAAGATTGCACCAGTCAAATATGATCAATATATGCTATCCAAAACTAAGCAGCTTTTCAAAGTTTCTGATAAATCGGTTTTCTCTACCAGTCATCCTCTTAAAATAGAGTCCTTGATGATGTTGTCAACTTCAGAAGGCTTGAATATATGGGCAGTATTTTTCTAGCAATTCGAATAGTACATTTTTATAACTGTTTGTCTATATTTTAATAACAGCCAACAAAACAGTTCAACATATTTTCTTCTTTTTATTTAACATATCTTAGATTAATTTTAAAATTTTATATGAAAAATATATTCATTCATTAATTCTTTCCTTGATTATCCTCAGGCACTTTTGTAGTAATTCTTAAATTCATATTTTCCGAATTAGACTTAATTAGCTGATGTTTAATGGCATAATCTCAGTTGAGCTATCTATCCCATGATGCACTTGCAAAACAAAATTTCCAAATAAACGTAAATATTAAAATTTAAAAAGCAAATTGCAAGACAAATAAACAAAACAGCTTAACAAAGAAAATTCGGGTTATTCTGTGAAACAAAGGTTCCTGATTATAAAGAATGAGCTAATTCCAGTCTCTCAACCTCTCACTCCTTTTTGTTTTATTCCTTTAACTTAAGCTTGAGATTAATTTTAAGGATTGGAAATATTGATCTGTCTTGAGCTGTGTGCTCCTTGTTTCTGATTAAACTATTGGGAAAAATATTGTGAGATCTGATTGAAAAGACTTTTCTTTTTTGACAACTTTGTAACCTCTAAATTGGTTTTGTTTATTATAATAGCCACTGTAAAGACAAGTGATTTAAAACACGAAACAAATCCAGGAAAGAGAGATTAGTGCTTGATTCAAGCATTTAAAGGAATTGGTTGGCTGACATGAGAAAGGAATATGAAAGAAGAGTGAGATAAAGGGAGAGAAAGAGAGAAAGAGATGAAGGAAATGGTGAATAATTCTAAATAGAGAATAATTCTGAGAATTGGGTGGTTCTTGTCTATTTTTCTTTTATTTTACAATCTATTTTTGTTTTATTTTCATTCTGTAATACTTAAAACTAATATATTAGATTTTTGCTATTATGGTCTGTTGAAATATTCGGTAGATATGAAGGCTGTTGAAACAGATCAGTAGTATTATTTGATCACGAAAATTAAATAACATTTATTTAATTATGGAATTTAATCTAATAGTATGCGAGATCCTATAGCAAATTTAGTGAAATATTAATTGTAACTGTAATGCAACACTTGCTTGAAGCTATGTAATAATTGAGTAGAAACATAAATAAATTAAATAAAGAAATAAAGAAATAATAAACATGAAAATAGAATCATTTCAATATGGAGGTTTTGTATACACTTCATTTAATTATATTGAAAGCATTCTGTTGCAGTGGTTTATATTTCAATTAATTAGTAGATATTCTTAATATAAAGCAATCTTTTAATTATGAGAAGAAAAATATTTCAATAATTTGTAAAATTGATCTATATTAAAACAAACAAAAACAATAAAATGTAAACAACAATAACAAAATCAAACAAAAATGCAAGAAAATATGAAGAAAGAAAACAAAAGAAATAAAATGAATTAATGAGATTGGATCAATAAATAAATAAATGAATAAATAACTAAATAAGGAAAAAAATCAATATTTTTTAATAATGAACTGTTTATTTAAAAATCCAACAATCACTGAATTATACGCTGTATAAATAATTAAAGTGGAAAAGTAAATATAACAGAAGGAAATTAACAGTTGGAAATGTGACGAAGCTTCTTTCTCTCCCTCCTTCTTCCTAGGCAAGATGCTGAGTAAAACACACATACACATATGCACTCAGACACACACACACTCACTCACATGCATATGTAAACACACAGTTAGAAATGCAATAAAAGTGTACACGCACATATTCACATAATGTTGCAACTGTGAGAAGAGTGCAGATGTGCAAATACACTTGTGTATCTCCACTCGTGCATACACATATATTTGCATACACATACATATATTTGCATATGTACATACACACACACTCATACCCACACATATATTTCACACCCTGCATACAGACACACATATATGCATGCACATGCACACACCTGCACAAGCATATCCGCTTATTCATATGCACACACATACACACATGCACACACATACATATTTGTGCATTTACACACACATCTTTACACGCAGACATATTTTCACACAAAGGCACACATGAAACTCCACCACATGAATAAACTCAGACACTTACACTGACACGCACTGCACGCACTCATACACACAGACACGCATACACATATATAAACATATTTTCATACTCACAGACATACAGAAAACCATGTGCACAAATACATACCCATGGAAATGATAATTAAACAAAAAATCTCAGGATTCCTCTGAAGATATAATGAGAGAAACTTTACAAGAACTGTTCGCTCATACCAAAATATGGTTTGAATTTCCTTTGGTTTTTCTTTGTTTTTATATTACACAAAATTCTAGCTAAAATTTCTATCACAGCTTGAAGTTTATTACATGTTTAAAATTTGCTATCTTCTATCAGCATCAGAACAACTTTCTCCTTTTACATTATTTAAGCTGTATAATAATAATAATAATAATAATAATAATAATAATAATAATAATAATGATAATAATAATAATAATAATAATAATAATAATGATGATGATGATGATGATCCTTTCTACTATAGGCACAAGGCCTGGGTTTTGTGGGGAGGGGAACTAGTCGATCACATCGACCCCAGTGTTCCACTGGTACTTAATTCATCAACCTTGAAAGGATGAAAGGCAAAGCTGACCTCGATAGAATTTGAACTCAGAACATAAAGACAGACAAACTGCTACTAAGCATTTAATCCAGCATGCTAACGATTCTGCCAGCTCACCACCTTAATAATAATAATAATGATGATGATGATAATAATAATAATAATAATAATAATAATAATAATAATAATAATAATAATAATAATAATAATAATAATAATCATTCTTTCTTATGTTGACACAAGACCAGCAATTTTAAGGGGAAATGGACTCAATTACATCAACCCTGCTGCTCGACTGGTGCTTATTTTATCGAATCCAAAAGGTTGAAAGGCTAAGGTGATCATGGCAGCATTTAAACTTAGAACTTAAAGCTGGAAGAAGTGCCACTAAACATTTTGAATGGCATGCTAATGAACCTACCATCTTGCTGCCTTATATGATAATAATAATAATATTAATAATAATAATAATAATAATAATAATAATAATAATAATAATAATAATAATGTATCAATACCAGCAGATGACAACGTTTCTCTAAAAGAAATGGAAAAACTTTCAAAATACAAAGACCTGGAAATAGAGATAACTCGAATGTGGAATCTAAAAACAGAAACAATTCCTATCATAGTAGGTGCCTTAGGTATAATAAAAAAATATTCAGACAAATACATAACAAAAACTCCAGGACTTACAAATATATATAACATACAGAAAATTGCACTACTGGGTACTGCACACATTCTACGCAAAACACTTTCAATACAGTAAACATAAGAGCACCACAGCAAACCACAGCACATATCCAAGGCGCACAGAGCTGCACTCGGTAGTGAAGTGAAAGTACATTATAAAAATAAAACTACTGAACAATAATAATAATAATGATAATGATACTTTCCTTTTTGGCACAAGGTCAGCAGATTTAGTAAGAGGAGATTAGCCAGTTATATCAACCCCATAACTTGACTGGTACTGTATTTTTTCAACCCCAAAAGAATGAAAAGCAAAATTGACTTCAGTGGAATTTGAACTCAGAACATAGAAAGTTAGATATACTGGAAAGTATTTTTTTGCCAATGCTCTAATGATTCTGCTAATCCAATGCCCTGATTATAATGATGATAATGAGCATTAACATTAGAATAAAATTAAAATTGTATTAAAAAGTGAGGTCCAGAGGATTAAGTAGGACCCAGTATATGAGTGGTACTTTAATTTATCAAACTTGAAAGGAAGAAGGGCAAAATTGGTTTTGGCGAGGATCCGAACCCAAATGACTTTGATCATAACAATAATGATAATGATGTTGAGGCATGGTTGTGTGGTTAATAAGCTAGCTTTGCAAACACATGGTTTTGGGTTCAATCTCACTGCACAGCACCTTGAGTAAGTGTCTTCTGCTATGACCCCCCAACCACCCAATACCTTGTTAGTGAATTTGGTGAATGGGATCTGTGTAGGAGTTTGTTGGATTTATAAATATATGTGTGTGCATTGTGTGTGTGTGTGTGTATGTGTACATGAGTGTGTGTGTGTGGGGGGGGGTATGTATATGTGTGTGTGTGTGTGCATGTGTATCTTTGTTTTTTCTATTTGTCACCACCACTAGGCAACACTTGTCTGCATCCTTAGAGCCTAATGGTAGAGCAAAAGAGACTGATAGAATAAGTACCACACTAAAAAACCCAGGTACTTTTTAGCCAATTGTTCAACTATTCCTTTCAAGGCTGCAGTCCTAAGAATGTAACAAGAGAAAGATAAAAACATAAAAAATAAAAAAAACAATATTAATATTTGACTGGGACTTTATTTTAACATCTGTTATGAAATGAACAAATTTTAGACTATGTAAGTTGAAAAGCAATAATAATAATCATGATAATAATAATAATAATAATAATAATAATAATAATAATAATAATAATAATAATAATAATAATAATGTGCCTTAGGTATAATAAAAAATATTCAGACAAATACATAACAAAAACACCAGGACTTACAAATATATATAACATACAGAAAATTGCACTACTGGGCACTGCACACATCCTACGCAAAACACTTTCAATACAGTAACCATAAGAGCATCATAGCAAACCACAGCACATACCCAAAGCACACAGAGCTGCACTCGGTAGTGAAGTGAAAGCACATTATAAAAATAAAACTACTGAACAATAATAATAATAATAATAATAATAATAATAATAATCCTTTCTACTATAGGCACAAGGCCTGAAATTTTGTTGTGAGGGGACTTGTCAATTTTATCAACTCCAGTGTTTCGCTGGTACTTAATCTATCAACCCTAAAAGGATGAAAGGCAAAGCTGACCACAGTGGAATTTGAACTTAGAACATAAGGGTGAACAAAATGCCACTAAGCATTTTGCCCAGCATGCTAGCGATTTTACCAGCTCACCATCTTAATAATAATAATAATAATAATAATAATAATAATAATAATAATAATAATAATAATAATAATAATAATAATAATAATAATATAAAATAATGATAATGCTAGTGATGATGATGGTAATTTTGCTACTGCTGCTGCTGATGATGATGCTGTTGATGATTATGATGATGATGATGATGATGATGATGATGATGATGATGATGATGATGATGATGATGAGGATGATGATGATGAGGATGATGATGATGAGGATGATGATGATGATGAAAGAAATCCTTTTATGCGTGAATGTAAGCATGCATTTATTTATTTATTTATTGGTATATGAGTCTTTGTGGAAATAAAAATCACTTTTCCTTGTTTGGGGAAACGAACATGCTGTCAATTCAGTGCTGAAGTTAAGGTTTTTTTTTATTTCCATCCATGTGACTTGAAAACTGCTTGCTATTGGCTGCAGCCGTCATTACAAATACACTCCACTTGGTAGGACTGCAGACCTGTGTCTCATATTTACACAACACACGGACCAAGCCAAGTAACACTGTCAGCGCACATATATATATATGTAATAATAGTAACAACAGCAGCAGCAGCAGCAGTCACTGTACTCTACAACAGGATACACACATTTCTCATCTAAACGACATAACATAACACGGGAGGATTTATTGACACATGTAAGTAGCTGGTTCATTTCTTTTTCTTTCCTTTTCTTATTTTTTTTTTTCTGTTTTACCTAGGTGTATTTCATTCAGTCAGTAGTCACACATCTGGACTTATTCCACTTTTGGCGTTTTTTTATACTTTTTCTGTATTTGTTTTGCTGTTTTGAGAGTTTACAAAAATTTATCTTAAGGTATTTGATTTTCTTTTTTTTTTTTCTTTCTAATGAACAAGACTATTAACTATTTTGCAACCACATTTCTGAGAATCTAAGAATGGACACTGCACTTGTTCAAATTAATTTTGAAAATAATGAAGAATTTAGTAAAATTATTTTGTCCTTTTCAAAGCTGGTGTTTGGAACTTAAATCAACATGAAATTTTAATTGAAGGTTTTCATTAAGATCACATTAAAGCTGAAACTTTTATCACAGAACCCAAGGGCCATCTCAGGCAGGTCTGTATAAGAAGGGTTATTATGATAAGACTAAATTTAATTTTAAGGTTTAAATAATTTTAAGGTTTAAGTAATTTCAATACATTTAATATAAATATTATTAAAATGAATAAACACAAACATAAAAGATAACGAATAAACAAAATAACTTAAACATTTTAGATGTGGTGGACAGTTTTTATTCATCTGGTGTTAGTAAATACTAAATAAAAGTCAGACTAGTGCACATTTTTCTTTTTTTTTTCTTGCATTATATATTACTTAAGCTCTTAGGTTATTATAATAGATTATAACTTATTATAACAAATAATATTACACTTTGTGTAAGTTAGCAACAATGTTTTGGGTATTGAGAAAATAGATATGTCTTTTACTATATGTATATTTTTTGACTTTCTTATACTTTCCATGGTTCCATATTTTGATACAAATTTCTTTTTTTCCTTTTCTTCTCTAATTTTCCATTCATTCTTTCTTATCTTTTTCTCATCTTTTTCCCTTTCTTACTTTTCTGCTTTCTTTCTCTTTCTATTCTTTTATTGTTTTTTTTCCTCCGACTCTAATTTCTTATTTATTTCATTCTTTCATTTCTATTCCTTTTTATCTTTCATTTATTCTATATATATCTATCTATCTACATCTATATCTACATCTATATCTATCTATCTATC
>NC_068994.1:40383128-40391764 GCF_001194135.2 Octopus bimaculoides | reverse complement strand
AAATATACAGGGATTAGCTTGAGTTGCTTCTCTATATCTGTATATTTTATATATATATATATATATATATATATATATAGTCTACTCCTTTTCTCTCTTATTTTTTTATATTCATGCATTTCTCTTATACTCTATGTTGCCTTTTTGTTTTATTTTCATTTATCTTCATCCATGAACAATGTAGTAATTTTCTTATAATACCATGTCATCTAAACAGGTTTCTAGTCATAGCTCATTTTTCTTTTCATATAAATAATCCACTATGTCTCTATTCAAAGTTATTATTCCTTAATCCTGTTTATCCTTTTGATATTAAAATACAAATGAAAGTTTGTCAATGATTGTTCTGTGTTAAAGATTATCCTATAAAGTAATTTTTCAATACTGAATCGAGTTACTTTGTCATTGCTGTTGGCTATATTATTAGATCTATCACAATTATGAAGTCACCAGTAAAAGCCTCACTTCTTCTGCTTGAAAAAACAATAAACACGGTTTTTATAGTTCTTTTCTGAAAGAATAAGAAATGTAGTTTGTTCAGTATTTCCGAGACTGCTAAACTTAATCATCTTAATTTGTTCTCTATATTGAATAGTTATAAATTGATAACCTGTTTCTATCTAGCAAATAGAATTTTTTTCTCTCTTTTTTTTTTTATGTTGGAATCAGTAATGTTTGGAAATATTGGTAAAATGTTGAATTCTTCACAATTGAAAATATTTTGTACCGATAAGACTTCTAGATTAAATATTCCTAACTTAATTACCGAATGAATTTCTTCGATCATTGGATTAATAATCTTTATTCTTTCTATTTCTCTAACAACTTGCCTGCTAGACCTATGCTAGAATCTAATAAAACAAAATTATGATAGAAGCCTTAAATAATTTTTACTTCAACAATGTCTTATCTTTCCTATCTACTACACAACTAATTCGACATATTGCCCATTCCTTCTATATAAAACTATTTTGGAAAGTCTTTTGAATCTCCAATAATCCTCCTATAAAGCAATTTAACATTCAGTTTTATCCATCTTTGAACTTTCTAAGCTAATTAGTGTTCTTCAAACTCAAAGAATGTTTACCATTTCAAAAAGTATTGTAATCTTGTCTTTATTTGTCTTTGGGCTTTTATTTTGATTTTCATGTTTGTATCAAATAAACCTGAGCAGAAAAAGTTCCAACATTGATATTCTAAACAACTATTCCGAATTCACTTAGTAGTTTTCCTTTTCTTTTTCTTATTTTTTCTTCTTCTTCATTACAACAAATGTTTTCATGCCATATAGCTTTTCTTCCTCTTTGATCCTGGTTTAAGTAAGATCTTAATATTTGTATTTAGAACCAATAAACAGCCAGTTCTTTCTTTCTCTTCTATGCGTATATGAGTCAGCGAATTTTAATCAATCGCAACGATATAATTGCTTGATATTTACATTCTGTTATAAATAACTTCTATTTCTCCTCTTATCTAAATTGGAAAGTCTTTGTTCCAAATTTATGGCTTATGCTAAAAAAATCTTTGAGATATGAGAAGTAAATATATACATATGTATGTGTGTAGTATGTGTGTGTATATACATTCATATATATATATATATATATCCACATACATATATATGTATATATATGTGCATATATATATATATATATATATATACACATACATACATATATATGTATATATATGTGTGTATGTATATATATATATATATATATATATATATATATATATATATATATATACACACATGCTACTTATATATCTTACAGATAATATATATATGTATGTATGTTTTTATGTATATGTATATATGTGTGTGTATGTATGTAAGTATATATATATTTATACACACACACACATATGCATATATGTATGTATGTATGTATGTACGTACGTATGTATGTATGTATGTATGTATGTATTGTGCAGTCTGCAAATTTGGTTAATTGAAATAGCTTGGAATATCTCATGATATTTACTTATACAAAAATGTCTTTTTATCATTTTATTAAATGATGATATGTGACCTTATAACTGGTGTAAAGAAAAGTGCCATAAAAAGGGTGAAGGTCTTTTATTGATAACATATAAAAGCCAATTTAAATTGATATAGCTTTTTTTTTCCTTTTATTTCTTACTCCAGGAAATAATTTTACAGAATATCATTTCTATTTGTTAATTCAAGAAGTAAATAATTAAATATGTTATTTTCCTTCCATAGATCAAAAAGATCATAACTTCTAACCTTACAGCTAAGAAAATTTAATCAGAGAGACATTGAGAAAGATGGTGTATGGGAGAGAGAGAAAGAGAGAGAGAGGGGGGGAAGAGATGGACATTCAGACAAATAGACAGATAGATAGAGAGTGACTGACTGAGAGAAAGAGAGAGAAAGACAGAAGATAGAGAGCAAGAGAGAGAGAGAGAGAGAGAGAGAGAGAGAGAGAGAGAGCAAGGGATAAATGGAGAGGGCGGGAGGGAGAGAATTTGAAGGCTTTCATGGTCTAAAGTATTATTTGTTTATTTCAGAATTTGTCGGCAGTTGTGTGAATGTATTTATTAAAAAGATAAAATATTTATGGCCTAAATCACACAGAAAATGTTGCTGGTTGTCATTAAAATCTTGCTTTTCATGCAAACCTGCTATTGTGTTGATTTCATCTATTACGTGAAAGAAGGAATGAGTGCCAACACTTACCTTGGAGATATCAGTGTTGACACTCATATGATGGACAGTATTCCAGTCGAGGACTATAAGTCAATTAGCTTCAGTCAATTACAGAAAGAATTGACAGAAAGCTCTCCACTATTCAATGTTACAAAAGCTGGGAAACTTTATACTGCACAGACACTAGATGCTGAAGCTCTCTGTAAATATAATACAGAATGTTTCCAAATGGTTGACATTGCTGTTCGGAGAAGAAAATCTTTTGTGAAAATACTTGAAATAAAAGTAATAATAGAAGATGTTAATGAACACCCACCAGAGTTTCCAAATAAAACTATTAGCATTCAGTTTTCTGAGAGAGATGGCAGAGGTTCAAGTATATCCTTACCTAATGCAGTCGATAAAGATGTCAGTGTTTTAAATTCCCAGATTATTTATCATTTGATAAAAAAACAAGAAGAACCTTTCAAACTTGACGTCTCAAAACGTGTGGACGGTTCCTATTCTCTGAGAATCACTTTAGAAAATAAATTAGACAGAGAAATGCAAGATACATACAACTTGAAAGTAGTTGCAAAAGATGGAGGCACTCCATCTAAGAAATGTGTCTTGAATGTTGAAATAACAGTCTCCGATGTCAATGATAGTCCACCAGTATTCTCACAAAATGTCTACAATGTTACAGTGAATAAAAGACAGAGAAATACACCAATCATTACTCTGTCAGCAACTGATCTTGATTCTGGTCCAAATGGGAATATATCTTACTATTTCAGTTCAAAAACAACTGATATTGCGAAATCGTATTTCAAATTGCATAGAAGAACTGGTCAGATCTATCAACACGAGGACTTTAGTCCAGAAAAAAAGCAGACTTATAAGTTATTTATTGAGGCTAAAGATGGAGGCAAACCTCCACTCAGCTCTATTGCAATGGTTTTAGTAAATGTTATTAACCAGCAAAATAATGCTCCAGTAATAGATATAAATTTCTCAGAATTAACTGGAAATACAGCAACAATATCTGAAGCAATGGAAGTTGGCAGCTTCATTGCATATGTGAAAGTTGTTGACAATGATATTGGTTTGAATGGACAAGTGACATGTGACCTCCAGCATAATAAGTTCACTCTCCAGAGTCTTGGTCAGAAAAGATACAAAGTATCAGTGAAAAAAGCAGTTGATCGTGAGACTGAAAGTCAAATCAATTTTACCATTTCATGTAAAGATAAAGGATTTCCATCTCTGAAAACTGAAAGAAAGTTCTCCATCCAAGTAATGGATGTTAATGATGTTCAGCCACAATTTACAAAAGATGTCTATAAGTTTTTAACTTATGAAAATGAGAAACCAAACTTTCCAGTTGGATTCATAAATGCTACTGACCCAGATCTTGGTCTTGGAGGTCAGTTAACTTTCTCTTTACTCACTCAAGTAAACCAAGCTTTACCCTTTAAGATTTCTAACCTTGGTTTTATTACTACAACTCGATCTTTGGACCATGAGCAACAAGATGTTTTTAAATTCAGAGTTTTAGTTAAAGATAATGGAAATCCTCAGCTTAGCAACACAGCAGATGTTGTTATAGAAGTATTAGATGAAAATGACAATCCTCCTTATTTTACCTTTCCTAGTGTCGACCCATTCAGCTTGGATGTTTATTATAACCCGCAGAGCAAAAACGACATTACAGTTCTGAAAGCCTCAGATAGAGATAATCGACAAAATGCTTTTCTGAAGTATGAAATCCTGGAAGGAAATAACCGACAGTTGTTTGCAGTTAATCCTTACACAGGAGTTCTGTCTTTTTCTCGAACAGTTTACCAAAATGATGCTGGCTTATATAATCTCAAGTTCATTGTCAAAGACAGTGGAACTCCAGTTCTGACAGCAAAAACCACGTTATCTATGACTCTAACTGTCAGTAACAAAACATCAACCAAGATGACAGCAGTGCAGTTTCAATCCAATGATAAAATACACATCAATTTATTCATCATAATCATAGTGGCAGCAGTGACAGTTTCTGTATTACTGGTTGTTTCCATTACTGTGTGCATTGTCAGGAGAAACAACCAACAGAAAACACATTATAAATGTGGAATAGACCCTTCAAAGAAATTAGTGGACAAAGGAAGCCTTTCAGGATATTCCTGTGCAAAACAAGTTTCTTCCAAACATGAGAGTCCAGATGTATTATTAAGTATAGAAAAAGGTGAAGACCCACATCTTATATGGCCCAGAGATAATCTATCCACAAGACACCCTTTATGCTATGATGGTAAAGATACTCCAATAGAAATTCATTGTGATACTCTTTCAAGTGGAATTCATCAGGTGAGAATTTTTTCTGTTTTAAAATTATAATTAAATCCTTTTTGTCTGATCCTTGCTTTTTAAACTCTTATTCTTTTTTTGTTTTTAATTTTGTTTTTAATTTACTTTTCCTCTTCCTGAAAACTGTGTGTTACATGTTATATCAACTAACTTTATACATTAAACCAAACTGATTAGAACTGCTAGAAATGTAAAGAATTCCAACATAGACTAACAATTAAGAAAGAGCTAGTTTACATATTTACAGTTTTATTGTAACTGTTATTTACTCATCTGGTTTTAAATTTTTAACAATAGTTAAATTTGCTAAAATAAATAATAAGCCAGTGTTTATTCAATTTGGTTATGCTTTGTCACTTATAAAATTAACCTGCAGTTTTGTCAAAACAAACAAAAAAAAAGTCATTAATATTCTCTTTGATGACTTTATACTTTGTCTAAAACAACAGATATTAAGTTCAAATTAAGCTTAACACATATTTCCATCTAATATTAGAGTTTCATATAAGACTGAAGAAAGAAATGCAAATAATATTTAGGTCTTGCTTATTGGCTAAAATAACTTACACAGTTTGTTTTATTAACTTATTGTCGTCTTTTCTTCTGGTGATCTATAAATGTAACTTTCTCTAGCATACTGCAGGCAGTCTTCCTTCTCTTTTATGAAATATTGCAGCAAAAGTAGCTCTTTTTTCTATTTTCGTAAATCATCAGTCAATTTAGCTTTATCTCATATACTGCAGTCAATATGGCCCCATTTGACATACTGCAGTTAATCCTATTCCCTTTGACATACTTCACAACAAACTAAATCACTTTGGTATATTGAAGATAATATATAAAAATATCTCAAATATGGCAAACACTCTGGTTCTGTCAGATATACTACTGGACAACATAACTCCGGAATACTGTGCAGGTGATCTACCATCATCTCATAAACAAACTGTAGGTAAGCAATCACCCTCTGTTGCACCATTGGTAATCTAACTCAGTGTCTGTTTTTGACAAAAAGTAATCTAGGCGTTTATGCAAATATATATAAAAATATAGTAACTCAGAACACTAATTATTCGACTTCCTCTCGTAAATTCCACAAACAATATAATAATACATACAACAATATGGATGTGTGTGTGCGTGTGTGTGTTTGTGTGTGTGTAATATATGTATCATATTTATATATTATATGTGTGTATGTGTATATTATATATGTGTGTGTACATGTGTGCATGCATATATGTATGCTTGTGTGCATTTGTGTGTGCATGCATGTGTGCATGTATGTGTGCATGGCATGTGTAAGAGTGTGTTTGTGTGTGTGTGCACATGTGTGCGTGTTTGTGTGCATGCTTGTATGTGTGTGTATAAGTGCATATGTGTGTGCATGGCATGTGTGAGAGTGTGTGTTTGTGTGTGTGTGTGTGTGTGTGTGTGTGTGTATGTGTGTGTGTTTGTGTGTTTGTGTGTGTGTGTATGAATGTATGTCTGTGTCTGCTTGTATGTGTTTGTCTCAATATATTGCTGAAATATGTTGTGGACAATTCTGCTTATTTATTCACACTCTACTGCAACCTAACTCTCATTTGACAAACTCTGTATTCTTGCTTGAACCAAAACCTCAGTTGTTCACTCTTATGAAAATAAAGGATCTGTGTTTTATATATACATTAAGGAAGGTTATGTTTCAACCACATTGATCTGGGTTCAATTCCAAGGCACCAGACCTTGACAAGTGTTTTGCATAATGAATTCAGCTTGTCCAATAACTTGCAAAACAAATTTCGTAAACAGAGGCTTTACAAAAGCATGATGTATATGTATATATGTATGCATTCTCTCCTGTTTTCAACTGTTTGGCATCTTCATGTAAGGAGTTGGTTTCTAACAATGATACAAAGCTTCATCATTGGAATGAAGATAAAAACTAATTCATGCCTCAAACTTGAGAAAAGTCTTGCACAATTTTACTGTTCTGCTTACAAACTTTATTGGTAATATGCGTATGCATATATGTGTGTGTGCCCATATGTGTTTGTGTGCATGTACATGTGTATGTGTGTATATATATATATATATATATATATATATATATATATATATATATATATATATATATATATATATATATATATATATATTTATATATATATATGTATGAGTGTATGTATGTGTGTTTGTATGAATTTATGTATGTGTGAGTATGTATTTATGTATGCATGTGTTTATGTATGTACGTGTGTATGTATGCATATTAGTAAAATATGTAAATATTAGTGACAAAACTAAAAGCCAGTTGCTTTATGAATGAAGATCCTTAAAATATTTGTTCCACATGGAATGTCATTCACATCATCATAAATACAGTAACCCAGTAATTAGCCCTTTGTGAATCTGCAACCAATACTGTCATTTCTTACAAATTGTGGTATAAAATAAATGAATAAATAAAGTCAAGGTCTAGTCACTTAAACTGACCCCGACATTTGATTAGTACATTAACCACTATGCCATATGCCCGTGGGCATATGGCGTAGTGGTTAAGAGCGCAAGCTACTAACCACAAGATTCCGAGTTCAATTCCAGGCAGTGACCTGAATAATAATAATAATAATAATAATAATAACAACAATAACAACATTGAGAAAATACCTTAGGAATGAGAACCCAGGTTTGAAATTTCCCCAAGACACCTGATGAAGTCTGGAGTGTATATCAGCCGAAACATTGTGTTAGCAACAAACAAGATGAGGACAAATATCCATCAAATGTAAATAATGTAAATAGTGTACATAATTCCTCATCTCTTAAATATAGAACAGTATATTATTTTATCAGCCCCAGCAGGGTAAAGTGAAAAGTTATCCTTGGTAAGATTTGAACTCACAGCATTGTAATAATGATTTCTGACAAGCCTCAGATTTAGAGGAATGCATACTGTCAATTCAATAGACCCCAGCACTAGACTGGACTGATTCTCTGCTTTATCAATCTTAGAAGTATGACAGGCAAAGTCAGTGACTTATGCTATGATTTGAACTCAGAAATTATAGACAACAAAGTCAATTTTGTCTGATGCTCTACCAATTCTGCCACAACCCTTTCCACAGCCCACACAGTGGGACTGAACCTGAAACCATGTGTGTGTTTCTTCCCCCACCATCACTTGACAACTGATGTTGGTGTGTTTATGGCCATAAAACTTAGCGGTTCAGCAAAATAACCGATAGAATAAGTACTAAGCTTACAAAGGATAAGTCCTGGGATTGATTTCTTCAACTAAAGGCAGTGCTCCAGCATGACCACAGTCAAATAACTGAAATGTGTAATAGAGTAAAAGAGTATATATGTATATATATATTTCTATGTGCGCCATAAATATCGCCACCCGTTTAGAGAAAAATGTGTAGTTTAGAATCAGTAGTTCTTTGACTGCTATTTCTAAATTTTCAGTATGTTGGAGAAGCAACTCAATGCTAATCCCTGTATATTTATGATGATAAATGGTTTTACCGATAAAGGTTTTTTCATACTGAACTACTTGGCAAAATTGTTAATTATTAATTCTATTATTAATTGACGATTCCCTGCCCTTATTCTTGTATGTATATATATATATATATAT
>NC_068994.1:40377293-40383118 GCF_001194135.2 Octopus bimaculoides | reverse complement strand
GTGTGTGTGTGTGTGTGTGTGCGTGTGTGTGTGTGTGTGTGTGTATTACAGAGTGCAGTGAATATATTGCCACCTAAATTATGCAAAAATGAAAATAACACTGACATCTCATCTTAACAGATATTTACCAAAATTACATAAAAATATCTTGAAATGCTAAAGAGTAGATTTATTCAATAAAATTACCATTGGCTTCAACGACAGCCTCAAGACAGCCTTGGAATCTCCTGCAATTCTTCTGGATGGTCTCCTTGTGGTGAATGCTGCCATAATCCTTGCTTTCAGTTCATCTTTGGTGTTACAAGGAGTTTAATTGGTCTCTCACTCAATTGTGCCCCACACATAATCAACAAAGGGGTTACAGTCTGAGGATTTAGGTGGCCAGATGTTAGGGGTAATGTGGTCTCCTGCTTGTGTGGCATGGTACAGAGTCCAGTTGCCAGACATAGGGACTTCCAGCAACTAGCTTCTTGACCCAGGGTAGGCTACCTCCTCGAGGCACTTAATGCAGGCCTCCATGTTGAGTGTGAGGTCGTATGGGAAGATGAATGGAAGCATAACGTCACCATCACTAGTGATCACTCCAAACACAATAATGTTGACTGGATGTTTTATTTTTATCACTCTCAGTATATGTTTTGGGCACACAGCAAGTCAACGGTTGTTTTGTGTGTTCACCATCTGTTCATACTGGAGCTTCTGGCAGGAATGCCAAGCAGTACAGCATGTCGTTTCCAAATTTCTGGCAGAATGAATTGCACCATGGTTCTATTTTTCTCACAGATGGTGCCCAACTGACCCTCCAATACTGTGTAGTAGACAAAATCAAAAACAAACAATGTGCATGCATGAAATTAAAAATGTAAAATTATGACAATTTAACCATTGCACCCTGTGTATATATATGCACAAAACTGGCTTTCCATGCAACTTCTTGCTTGCAAGACATTGGTCAGTCCAAAACCTTAGTAGAAAATACTTACCCAAGTGCCATGCAATGTGTTCCAAAATCATAAAATTGCATAGCAAACTTCTTAGCGACACGTCAGTGCATGCACCATGTAAGTGTAAAATATCTGAATCTCATGTCATTTTCTGAAATGCCACAATATTACAGGTGGCTTTTCAGTTTGTTGGTTTTCTTGTTTTTGTTATTCTTCTTCTCCACAAGAAACACAATGAATTATTACTGTAATACAAATAATAACGATTTCAAATTTTGGCACGAAGCTAGTAATTTTTGTGGGAGAGGGAGATCAGTTGAGTACATTGACCCCAGTGCTCAAACTGGTATATATTTTATTGACCCAGAAAGGATGAAAGATAAAGTCAACTTTTGTAGAATTTGAACTCAGAATGTAAAGAGTTGGATGAAATATCATGCTAATGATTCTGCCGGCTTGCCACCTTCATCTAATATAAATAATAATGAATAATGATATATAATTTGTAATATAAATAAAATGTTATTTCATTGAAATATGAGTACTAGAAATTGCCCTGTAGTCACTGTTTATTGTGTTTTTTTTTTAATGCTTTTTTTCATCATCTCTAGCAACTTTGGAAAAACAAAAACAACAACAGAGGAATAATACTTGGAATGGTTACAAACTATATTTTAACTAGATATTAAAATATTACAGTAAACGGAGGAGGGATATTATATATGTACGTGTGTGTGTTTGTGTGTATTCCAAGGAAACACCTGCTGCTAAATTTCAAATACACGGAGTTTTTAGCAGCTGTTTTTATTGTGACAATTATTCTCAATGTGAGTTGTTGTTTAATTTTGACAGAGTATGTTTCACTTATATTAAAACTACTTTTGAAAACGATAAGTCTTGCAGGTTTTTTGTTCATTCCACACTTAAAAAAAAAAAGAAATGTAGCTTCTTGATACATTATTAAGCATTTGATATCATTATGCATCATCTTCATGTTACTTTGACACATGGTCTTCTGATTAGATTACTGTACTCACAATTGTAGGGTTGAGGTTTCAATTTTCTGACTGAATGGTTTGTATGAGCAAAATTCTTCATTTTGCATTGCTTCAGTTTTTTCAGTTGAAAATAAATATTTGCCCCAGCTAAGGCTTAACCCTGTGATGCACTAGCACCCTGTTAGTGTATCACAGTGTATTCCTAGGGTATTGCAATCCCAGCCCTAATTATAATTATGCCTATAATTATAGAATATTTATATATATATGTGTAGAGAGAGAGAGAGAGAGAGAGAGAGAGAGAGAGAGAGAGAGAGAGAGAGAGTGTGTGATGTACAGAATTGAATATTGAAAAAAAGTCGTCAGAAATTTGGAAAAAATTTTTTTTCTTATATTATATCTTCATTTTCATATTAACGCTTTCATTCGTCTTTCAAACTTGTCAAATACAATTCTCTCTCTCTCTCTCTCTCTCTCTCCATATATATATATATATATATATATATATATATATATATATATATATATATATATATATATATATATATACACACATAAATATATACATACATACATATATACATATACAGATATATGTGTGTATGTTTATATATGACATATATGTATACATAGACACATAATTTTGTGTTTGTATGTGTGTGTGTGTATATATGAGTTAGTGAGCAAATATAAATATTTAAGCATACATAACTGTTTGTTATATAAACTACGATTTTTACAAACTTGAATGAGTAATAGTATGCAACATGTATAATTTCTGTTGTAATAAAACATCTATAAAACAATAAGGAACTTATTTCCGAATTTGTTCCTGTTTTGCATCTCTTAAGATTTCTAATTACTAAACTCCTTTGTATGGCATCTTGCAGTTTTGAAAACAAAGGTAAGGATGCATTCAAATGATCATAGATGAGAGATTGGGAACGGTCAGCTAAGACAGTGAAATATTGAAATAAATATTCTTGGATGGTTTCATTTCTTCATATAGATTTTAATTTCTAAAGGGTCAATTTGTCCATCCTTTTATCAGTATCAGTAAAATAAGCACCAAGATAAGAATCTATAAGGCTGCATGGTGTGCAAGAAATAGTCACTAAATTCCTTTGTATGGCATCTAGCAGTTTTGGAAACAAAGGTAAGGATAATGGTATAATGCAATCTTAAATCTTCATTCAGTGTCCTTCAAAGGCTGTTAATTTCTAATGAGTACGTTAGCAAGATTTAGTAGCTAATAATCTGCAATAAACCATTCTACTGCAAGTGCAACTCATTTTTGGCTGAATGAATGGATTAGAGGTATGTATAAAGGGGAAATGAAGTGCCTTGCTTAAGAACACAATGTATCACCTAATCTGGAAATAAAACCCCTCAATCTCATAATTGAGTCCAACAAGCTAACCATAAGATGGTCAATGCTGGCCTGATGTTTGATTCATATGTCTGGCCAGTCAGAACTGGCATAGAGCTTAAAAAATAACACAAACTACAACAACAAATAAGCAACAGCAATGTAGTAAAAACCAAAAAAATAATTAAATTATACTATCTTCTTTTACTAAACAAGTCTTGCACCTAAAAATGGGGGAAAACATTAACAATCTTCTTACATTGTACCTTCTCAGAACAAATAGCTCAAGCTTAATCTATTTTCCATCTATAAATTTTTTTTCTACCTAAACCACCCCCAACATTTCTGGTGATATTCAGTTTTGTTTTAACTAAATATCACATTAAATAAAAAAAATACCTTGCCATTCACCAATGAAATTATCAATAAATACAACACAGCATGAAATTTAAATATTTACTTTAAAAAAAAAAAATGTCTATTTAAAAAAAAAAAAAACGGTCTTATGGTTTTCAAGATTCAATTTAATGGCTCTTCAAATTATAAACATTCCTAGTTGGTTTGCTGAGGTCATAAAATGCACATAAAATTTGTTGGTATCAGTTTAAGTTTCAACTCAATCTTTTCTATCCAATTTACTTTAAACAATTAGTCTTCCGAACAATTGCCGTTCCATTATTTCCAATATTCTCTTTCCACATTTTCCACATTTTCTACTCAATTATGTTTTATTACTCACAACTGTATGTTTAAGACCATTACATTGTAGAAATGTAGATTTATTACCAATTAGCCAACAGACTGGAAGAACACGGCAATATGGTAAAATTACTGACTACTTTTGTTTCGGAAAGTTTTCAGCATGGCTTCTACTTCTAAAATGATAGTGTGCAGTTGGCTTTTAAAACTTTATAGTGCCAAATACGGAGTCAGTTGTCTTTTTATTTGAAATCATTTCACCAACAATTTGTCTCTTCTACACTGTCTCTTCTTTTCTCTTACTTTCACCACTTCTTTTCTCTTACTTTCACCACTTCTTTTCTCTTACTTTCACCACTTCTTTTCAATAAAGTCTCATCTCTTCTCAAGAAGGGTTCACTGTCTTCCAAAATAGAACCACCATGTGTCAGTGCCAACAATTTGGATTTAATCAGCTTTGTTTCAGCCATGGCTATTGATATCTTACAGAGCTCTCATACATACTCACACACACACACATAAGACTCACATTACTCTTTCTCACTTTCGTTTTACCTGTGTCTCTCATTCTCTCCTCTCACTGACCTCCTTCTGACTTCCTTTCCATCCTACCCCCTCTCTCTCTCTTTCTCTCTTGTTCTGTATATGTGTGTATGTATGTGTGTGTGTGTGTGTGTGTGTGTGTGAAGCAAGAGAGAGACAGACAGACAGATAAAATAATAGATATGCACATATATATATATATATATATATATATAACCTCATTTTTTATCTTCTTTTTATTTCAGCTCATTTCCTCTAAATAACGTGTCTCTTCATCTCTTTAATCATGTTTTGTCTTCCTTTATTTCTCTTTCATTATTCTCTTTCATTATTCTCTTTCTTTTCCATCTTTACATGTCCATCCCTTCTTCTTCTTCTTCTTCTTCTTCTTCTTCTTCTTCTCCTCCTCCTCCTTCTTCTTCTTCTTCTTCTTCTCCTCCTCCTTCTTCTTCTTCTTCTTCTTCTTCTTCTTCTCCTCTTTCTTCTTCTTCTTCTGCTTCTTCTTCTTCTTCTTCGTTTCCTTTTCTTTCTCCACCTCCTTCCAACACCACACTAAAACTTTCTCTTACTCTGTCCCTTCCATTCACACTTATTACCTACCACCACCACCACCACCACCACTACTACCACCACCACCATCACTACTACCACCACCACCACTACTACTACTACTACTATTTTTTTCACCCCTTTCTCTCCTTTCTGTCTTTTTTAATATTTGGGGATATTCAATTATTGTATTTGGCCACTAACTATATAAAGAAGGAATCCACTATTTCATCTTCCCTCCCACCTTCTCTCCTCTTACACCCCCACCTCCACCTCTCCCCATACACCTCCCACCTCTCTCCCATATACTCTATCCCCATACTGTCTCCCATCCACATTTCTCTTCCTATCTCTCTCTGTTCTTTTCACTTCATTTTATTTATTATTATTTTATCTTTGTAAAACTCAACATAATATCAACAGTAGGGGATGGTGGGATTGGGGGAGTGTTGTGGGGGAAGTAGAATGGTTTGCTGCTTGGCTGGCATTGTTTTATATTTTATCACACTAACCTTTGCCAGCCTTCAAAGCAAAGTTTGCTTAGGTGTCACCATTATTTTAGAAACTCTGTATTAAAAGTGCTTCATTTAAGAGCAATTTCGCCTTCTATAAAAGGACACATTCATGATAAACAAAGCAAAAAGACAAAAAAACTCATATATGTGTATGTATATATATATATATATATATATATATATATATGTGTGTGTATGTATATACATA
>NC_068994.1:40367951-40377199 GCF_001194135.2 Octopus bimaculoides | reverse complement strand
TATATATATATATATATACATACATAGATATATACACATACATATATGTATATGTATACATCTATATTATATATATATATATATATATATATATATATACACACACACACACACACACACATACATATATATATATACCTTTATATATATACTATATACTATATATATGTACATGTGCATAAATGCATATATGTGTGCGTGTTGGCTTGTACATACACAATGCATATATATATATATATACACACATGTAATATATGTCTGTGTATGTATATGTGCATATACACACATTTATATATGTGTGTGCATATGTATGTATGCATGTATGTACGTATGTATACCACTTATTAAAACCTACTTTATTTCTCTTCACCTATTTTTTAGCAAGGGCAATATCATTTTCTATTTGAAAGAAACAACAACAACAACAACAATGATAATAATAGCCATAACAATAACAATAATGTTGATAATGATGATGATGATAAAAAAAAAATGATCTTTTTATAGCCACAAGGGCATCTGAGAGGGAATATTACAAAGACAAATCTATAAAAGCACTGGGTGGTGTTTTATACTGAGTGCAATAGGAAAATAAAAATGTTTTTTTTCTGTTATTTGCCACAGGGGTAGCATATATGAAAATGTTTAAACACACTGGCAGTGAGAAAAGTCATTCAGTAGGTGTACAACGAGGAACATGAGGATTGTTTCATTTGAGGGATGTTTTAACTTGGTGTTCAAATGATTTGAAGATTGGCTTTTCTTCTCGTACTTCCAAGTTCTATTAAGTCAAATGCCAGTTGAGTAACGAAATCAATTAATCGACAAATCTTCCCCAAATTTCTGGCCTTGTGCCTATGTATGAAAATGATTAACCTTTTAGCATTCAGATTACTCTGTCAAATTTAATACTTGCTAATTTACATTATTTTGAATTAACCATACATTATTTTGTAACTTTGAGATTTCAATGATGCAATTGTATATTTTTAGAATGACATTGTAGAGTAGATGTGAGAGGCTGGATTTTGATAGTTTGAACATAAAACAGGTAGAATATTTAGGGTTGCTAAAGGTTTAAGTTGAAAAATTAAAGTGAAGATTTGGTAGAATTATTAGAGTATCAGACAGAATGACTTGTAATATTATTCTTGCTAAGGCAGAAAGCTGATAGAATCATTAACATGCTGAGCAAAATACTTAGCCACATTTCATCTGTCTTTACTTTGAGTTCAGCTTGTGCCGAGGTCAACTTTGCCTTTCATCCTTTTGGTGTCGATAAAATAAGAACCAGCTGATCAATAGGGTTAATGTAATCAAATTAGCTCCTCCCCTGAAATTGCTGGCCTTGTGCCAAAATTTGAAATGATAAATTGTTTTTGCTCTTTGCGTTTTGAGTTCAAATTCTGCAGAGTTTGCTTTCATCTGTCACTCTTCAGGTTTTGATAAAATGTACTAGCAACACTTTAATCAGTTAAACTGTGACTCGAAATTTGTGGCTTTGTATCTGTGTTAGGAAAAATTAAATTGAAAGTTGTTTTGCTGAATGTTTTATTTATTATTTTGAAAATTAAAACACAGATATGCAACTGGACATGTTCTGTAGGGGCTTGTTGCTGTTTAGGCTCAGATAATGTCAGACAGAGCAGACATTTAATCAACAGAATTCCAACCATGACTGGTACAACTTTATTTCTTCCAGTGTATGAACTTTGTTGTAAGATGTGGGTTTCCATTTGTAAAGTGGCATGGTACGATTTTGAGGGAGATTACGCTGTTGCTTTTAGCTAGATGCGCAACTACGTAAAAGCTCCTTTAATGGTTGGTTTGGAAAGTAGTAGAGACAGCAGAAGAAATGAAAGGATTGGTAGGGAAGGAACCCTTGAGCCAGATTAACTGGAAGTCTTTATTGCTAATGTCCAAGTGAAATAGGTAAGTGTTAGAGAGATTTGATTCTCTGCAAGTTCAATCATGTCAGAAAGAAGTTGGAATATTATATGTGTATAGCCTGGACAACTGAGATGAATTAGAAACATAATATGAAAGATTTGTGTCTTTGAGAAGAATAAAATTTGTAGTTTATGAGTGAGGAGGAGGTGATGGGTAGGGTCAAGGCTGGAACAAATTCCACAGATATTGGCTAAAGGAGGAAGAATTGTCCATTACATTGATTCTTGTTATTTTTTTATGCGGCCATTCATCGTGTTGAAGATAAATGTTGTAATGAAGGAGAAGAAGAAAATTGCTCCTGGCTTATGAGTTTTCTTTACTCATAACATCAATCATTGTAATTAAACCAGCTGGAAGCATATTATATTGGATGGGACTCTCAAAATCTTCAGCTCAATAGAGAAAGGCACCAGTCATAAAATCGGAGAGAAGATACAGAATTATATGTCATTTGATAAAACAGCCTTCTGAGATAATTATTCACAAGTTTGTGTCTCTGTACAATCAAGAAATAGTTTCTCTATTCAGAATTTTTTTTTTCTTTTTTTCTATGATGCCCTATAAGTTTGTGCCCTACACTATCTAGAATTAAGTTTCTCAACTCAGAAATCTTTTTATCAATCCCCTCTGGCTCTCTGGAGTACTAAATAAAATAAGATATTGTCAGAAGCAGTACATCAAGGGACAATTTTATCCTCATATTGGAGACCTGATCCAAATGTTTGCAACAGAAGGAAGACCTCTAAAGTCCCCTAACGGTAAAATGGGGATTTTAAATTGAGTGACATATTACAGTTACTCTTTGAAATTTTTTGTGGCATTGAGGAACCAACACCAGAAAACTTGTTAAAATTATAAATAAGAAGCCTGCATTTGATGTGTGCATCTGCATGTGTGTACACAAGTGTTTAAATAGGTTTAGTAAGCACACGTGTGCATATGTGTATGTGTGCTTGTGGATATTTGTGCATAAGTAGTTGTCAGTGTAAAAGTGAGTGTGTCTGCATGTGAGTATTTCACTAGGTGTTTTGTGTATACGAGTGTGTATGTACGCATGTGTGTGTATGTCAGTTTTTGTATGCATACTTGTATATGTATGTGAAAACAGTTAAACGGGCATGTGTGTATATGTATAATATATGTATGCATATAGTATGCATATATGTATGTATATATGTGCATATACACATATATATATATATATATATCTACACACATGCTTATGTATATATACGTATATATATGTATATACATGCATATATGTGTGTGCATGCATATACATGTACACATAAGTACATATGAATATATATGCACATATATGTGTATATATATGTATATATATATATATGTGTGTGTGTGTATATATATATATATATATATATATATATATATATATATATATATATATATATATATATATATATATATATATATATATATATATATATATATACACACACACATTTATATATATGTATATGCACTTGTCTGTCTGAGAGACAAGTTCCATCTAACATGAAGAAGAATATTGACAGTGAAAAGTAAGAAAGACATTTCCCCCATTTCTCAGTAACTCCTTACTTTTATTCTGCACTGCACATATTGCATATACGTGCATATGCATGCACCTACTCAAACCGATATATTGCCACATATATAAACACACACACACACACACATACATATACAGTGATGTTTATATTTTATACAATGCTAGTACACATATAGATACACACACACACAGAAGCACAAGAGCACAAGCACACACATACACATACAGAGTGATGTTTGTACAGTACACAATGCTGTCATTTATGCAGTGTTCAAGTTTTTATGTTATACTTCACTGTTCATACATGTGATATCATTCAATATTCATAGTAGTGCTTTCAACTTTTTGTTTTACATCACGCTGCTGTCATTCATAGCCATATTACAGCATCAGCTATCATTCCTGAGCAAATAAGAATGTGGGAGAGGTAGAGGGGATGATGATGGTAGTGGTGGTGGTGGCGGTGGTGTTGTGGTGGTGGTGGTGGTGGTGGTGGTGGTCGTCGTCGTCGTCGTCATCGTGTGGTCGTGGTGGTTGTGGTGGTGGTCGTGGAGTTAGTGCTGGAGATGGTGGCAGAGGTAGTGTTGGAGACAGTGGTAGAGGTAGTACTGGAGATGGTGGTGGTGGCGGAGTCGTGCTGGAGATGGTGGGGGAGGTACGTTTGGAGATGGTGTTGGAGGTAGTATTGGAGATGGTGGTGGAGGTAGTACTGGAGATGATGCGGGGAGGTAGTACTGGAGATGATGCGCTGGAAATGGTGGTGGTTGTTGCAGTAGTGATTGTGCTCGTGGCAGTTGTGGTGGTGATGGTTGTAGTGGTAGTGGTGACTGTGATGGTGGTGGAATTGGTGGGGGGTAATGGTCATTGTCATAGTGGTTGTGGTAGTTATGATGGTAACAGTTGTTGTGGTAGGGTTGGTGGTGGAGATGGTGATGGTGGTGGTGGTGGTTGCAGTAGTGATCATGGTCATGATGATTGTGGTGGTTGTGGTGGTGGCTGTAGTGGTACTGATAGTGGCAATGATAGGGGTGGTTGTATTGGCGGTGGTGATCATCGTTGTCATAATGGCGGTAATGATGGTTGTGGTGGTTGTGGTAGCTATGATGGCTAACTTATTGTGATAGTGTTGTTGCTGTTGTTGTTAGTGGTGGTGGTGGTGGTGGTGGTGGTGGTGGTGGTGGTCTGGTGGTCATTGTTGTTATGGGTGGTTGTAGCAGTAGTAGTGGTTGTGTTGGTAATTGTGGTTTTGTGGTGGCGATAGTAGTAATGGTTGTGGAGGTGGTGTTGTAGTGCTGTCTGTATTTGCAGTGGTGATGGTGGTGGTTGTGTTAATATTAGCAATATTATGGATGACCATGACAGTAGTTGTTGTGATGATGGTGGGCTGGTGGGAGTGGTTGTGGTATTGTCATAGTACTGTAGTGGTAGTTGTGGTGGTGATAGTAGCACTAGAAATGATGACCACGGTGATAGTGGTTGTCAGAGTGGTATGCTGATGGGTATGGTAGTGGTTTTCTTCTTGCAGTATTGTGATGGTGGTAGTGGTGAGTAATGGTGGAGGTTGTAGTATTGGTGTTGGTGGTGGTAGTGGTGGTGGTGATAATTGGAGGATGTAGTAGTGGTGGTGGTTTTGGTGGTGATGGTGGTTTTGGTGGTGGTGGTATTTGTGGCAGTGGTGGTAGTGGAGCCAAAGTTATGGTTTTGATGATGGTATTGATGGTGATGATGGTAATGCTAATGGTGATGGTGATGGTGATAGTTATTAACATGGATATTTAAAGCAAATAATCATTTTATAATATGAACACTACTCGTTATATGACATTAGCATATATTTAATGTTGTTAAATATATTGATATTTATTGGCTTTCTTTGTTTGTGTGTTTTCTCTTTTGCTTATTTAAACATGGTCACACGTGATAATGATTAATTATACAGCATATTTAATTGTATAGCATGGCCAATAATATTTTAATATTTTATTATGGCAAAATCATTAAAATGTGTTGCATAAAAGGCTGTGAAAAATTTAGATATGGTCTTTTTTTTTTAATGTTTTTAAGTTCAAATCTTGCCGGAGTCAATGCTTTGTATTTTATCCTTGTAAGATTGATAAAATAAAGTGCTCCAGCATGGTCATAGCTCTTGAGCTGAAACAAGTAAAAGTGTACCAGTCAGGTATTAGGGCTGAGGGTGGGATATAACTGACTATACTGTCTCATTGAATTCATGTCCTATTGCATATACTGGTTTCCAATATTGGCACAAGACCAGCATTTTTGAGGGAGAAGAATTAAGTTGGTTACATCAACTCCAGCACTCAACAACTATTTATTGCATCAACCCTGAAAGAATGACAAACCAAGTCAACTCCGGTGGCATTTTGAACTCAAAAACTTGGGAGAAATGCTGCTAAGCATTTCGTCAGCACAGTAACAATTCTGCCAGCTCTCCATCTTTCTTAGATCCTATTTTAAAAATTAATATTGTATTTATTTTCCTAATTACTAGTTTGATGCATAAAATATGTGGTTATGTTACATCTAATTAGTTATACAATATATTTCAATTATCTGTTTAAGCAAAATATGTTTTTAGAGATATATAAGATCTTCTGATAAATTAAATAATAAATTTTAATGTTATTACGTGCTTTGTGAACAATAAGCATTGTTGATTATAGATTTCAATGTAGTTCATGATTACCCTCATTGTAATGACAATGATAAGGGATTGGTTATATAACTTGGGCAGAACAAATATACTTAAACACCTTAAACAAATATACTTAAACACCTGTTTAAGTGGTTTTCTTTACATTATTTGCTGGTGCATATTGCTGAAATATATATATATATATATATATGTGTACATATACACACACGTACAGACACACTTATGATACTCTTTTTCTCTCTTCCACTATCTGTCTTTCTCTCTCAGTTTCTCCTTTCCTACCTCTCTCTCTCTCTCTCAGCTAAATGATTAAGAACTTCACTGCACAACCACAACCGCCACCAGGTTCAATCCCAGGTTCAATCCCACTGTGCAACATCTTGGATAAATTTCATTTACTGTGGCCTTAAATTGGGTCATACCTTGAGAATGAAATTGTGAAGGCAGAAACTCTATAAAAGTTCATCAAAAGAATTGTACCTGCATTTCAACAGCTAGAGCCTTGTTACAGACACTGTGGCATGCTGATTCTATATGCGAATAATACTGATTTCAAATTTTGGTACAAAGCCAGCAATCTTAGGGGAGAGCTTAAGTCAATTACATCAACCCCAGTGTTCAACTGATATCTATTTTATCAACCCCAGAAGGATGAAAGACAAAGCTGGCTTCAGCAGAGAACTGCAGCACATACACACATTTGCTTACTAAATTCCATTAACAAAGCACTGGTCAAGGTAAGGCCATGGTAGATACACTTGCTCAAAGTACTACACAGCAGGCTCAAACATTCAATATGTTGCTGACTGCAAATCAAACTTTAAATATTACACAGGCATGGCTTTGCCTGTTGCAAACACATAAGGCATTAATACATACTTTTAATTAAGCCCTTTGCTGCCATAACTTTTCTCCACTTTTCTCAACAATTGGCTTTCTTTACTGCTTCTCCCCCATTGGATCCCTGCTTCCTTGCAGCTTTGTTTTGGATTTTGCTGTACTAAATCTCTATGTTTCTTTGAGGGAAGGCCTTCCTTTCCTAGGTCTTATTGGTTTTTGAACTACCATTGAAGCATCTGATCTACAATCTTTGTTTTGTTCTAGGTAGGGATGTTGACTCTATGCAAGCCCATTTTTACTTCTAGGAAGTAGTGATCAATATTACCAGGATGGGAAGACCTATTCACTGGTACAGCTCTTGAGGTCATTGAGGCATGGGCCACCACACTGCAACAAGGACTGGCCTTGTGATGGATATGTCATAAAACTACAATATAATTACAAAAGATTTAGCTAAATTTGAAACAATTTACAGCACATAAATCTAAAATTTGATACCAAATACTTTAAAGTTTCTTGTTCTGCTCTAATACCTTCAGAAACAATGTCATGATTTCTTTATCACACATGAAGCCATGAGACTCATAGAATAAGTACCAGATTTGAAAATAAGTTCTAGGCTCGATCAATTCAACTAGACCCTTCAAGGTGGTGCTCCAGCATGTCTGCAGTCCAATGACTGAAACGAGTAAAAGATAAAACATAAAGGTAATCCAAGGTGTCCTTTCCTGAGCTCTGTACTTCCCTGGAAAGAAAGAAAGAAAGAAAGAAAGAAAGATTATACCTTGACTGGCTTTGGTCATAGGCTTGTTCAGTAAATGCTGACCAGGAGCTAAACAGTAACAACAGTATGAAAAAGCCATTTGTTCAACAGCTAAAATGAAAAAAATCTTGCCACCATTACCATTGTCATTGTTGTTGTTGTTGTTGTTGTTGTTGTTGTTGTTGTTGTTGTTGTTGCTGTTGCTATTATTGCTTTTGCTATCTAATATTGCTATTAAAGATACACCACCAAGAATAAATTGAATAATGATTATCAAATACATAATCGATAATTTTATAGTGTTAAAGTTTTCAACTTCCCCACCTAAGCTGGAGTAATCGACTGTATATCATTATTAAATTACTTGCTCATCAAGGTTGTTAGAAAAGAATTTAGATTTGATTTTGGAAAACGAACTATACTAAATACGTTGCCAAGGCACTAAGTTATTTGGTATTCTGCTTATAAGTGAACTTATCCAATTTTCGGTCAAATCTTACTCTTGCGCCGCTTATTTATTTAATTTTTCCTTATTTTATTTACTTTATGTCACGCTGTTGCTTACAGGTTTCCAACAGGGCAATTACTGGTTCACACCATTTCTAATAGTAAGATTGACAAGGGAGTTTCTGTAACATGTTACAGAGCAAATGTAAGAAAAGACTTTACAGAAAAATACAAGTTTTAATTTTTTTCTGACATTTTTGCTAAGACATACATCCTTTGCTGACGAGTATGGCTTTTACTGATATGCATCAACAAAAGACACACACACACACACACACACACACACACACACACACACACACACACACACACACACACACACACACACACACACACACACACACACACACACACACACACACACACATACACATACGTGCGCGCACATGCACACATGCACACATACACATCTTTTATATTTTATATTCTACTTGCTTCAGTCATTAGACCATACATACATACATACATACATAAAAAGAAAGAAAATGCCTATGCTGAATTATTGAGGTATCTACAGCTATCCTATCCAGATAACAAGTTCAGGTTTATACCAGTAAATATTGGAGCACTGGGATATGAAACACACTGCCTAAACACTAATCTTAAGTAATTAGACTTCTCAAAACCAAAAAGAGAAAACTGATTTGAAGGTTACAGATCCAAGCCATCACTGGAACTGTAAAAATTTGTATAACTTTCCAGAAGTTTATCATTTAGGTATATATGAGCATGTCTAGATATGCAACTACATGCATGAGAATCATCATCATCATCATCATCATCGTTTAACGTCCGCTTTCCATGCTAGCATGGGTTGGACGATTTGACTGAGGACTGGTGAAACCGGATGGCAACACCAGGCTCCAGTCTGATTTGGCAGAGTTTCTACAGCTGGATGCCCTTCCTAACGCCAACCACTCAGAGAGTGTAGTGGGTGCTTTTACGTGTCACCCGCACGA
>NC_068994.1:40364173-40367606 GCF_001194135.2 Octopus bimaculoides | reverse complement strand
GGCAACGATCTTACTTGGCTTGCCGGGTCTTCTCACGCACAGCCCATTTCCAAAGGTCTCGGTCCGTAGTCATCGCCTCGGTGAGGCCCAATGTACGAAGGTCTTGCCTCACCACCTCAGCCCAGGTCTTCCTGGGCCTACCTCTTCCACGGGTTCCCTCAACTGTTAGGGTGTGGCACTTTTTCACGCAGCTATCCTCCTCCATTCTCACCACATGTCCATACCAGCGCAATCGTCTCTCTTGCACGCCACAACTGATGCTTCTAATGTTCAGCTTTTCTCTCAAGATACTTACACTCTGACGGGTATTCACATTGACATTACACATCCAACGGAGCAAAACATACAAATCTGCACATATATGTACATACAAAAATATCCTGTTGATGTTGTTGAAGTTCCAATGAAGGAGCCTTCAATCTGGGTTAGAAACTGACTCTTTCTCTATTGGCAACAAAAACTTGAAATAAAATTGAATAATGACATGCATACATACATGTATGCATGCATGCATGCATACATACATACATACATACATACATACATACATACATACATTACACTAACAAGCTATTAGTTAATCAGAAGTTATGATAGAAAAATGCTTACCCAAGGTGCTGTGCTGTGCAGTCAATACGAACACGGAACAACATCATTTGTGAAACAAACTTCTCAACCACATAACCAAACTCATGCTTATTAATAGCTGTAATTACATTGTGTCATTTCTGTATATTGCAATGTTCAACTTTTAGATTAAGATGATATTAATTTAGCCAAAGTTACTTCAACTAAAACACGTGAATAAATCGTGTTAAAAGAAATTAAAAAGACGGAATGAATTTTTAATATTCTTTACAGCGCACTTGGTCATGTTTCATTTTAAGCAATTATTATTTTATTTAATTATTTATTTTTGCTTAATTTTATTTATCAATTTATTGCTTTTGTGTACTAACAGCAGCACTTTTGGAATTTTTATTAGAAAGCCAGCTATTGATTAAAAGAATTATTTGCAATTTTACAGATATTAAACTAAGTTTGTTATATATACCCACTAGCTAAGTGATTAAAGTGTTGTTGGGAACAGAGCCAGCAAGTTCAAAGTCTTCTGTAGACAGAGTCCTACACTTGAGCTTGGTCTCTTAAATTTGCTACTGACCACACGAAAAAGATTATTCAGGTGTTAAATCTTCAGAACTTTAGCGATTGACTTGCATTTTTCATTTAACTGGTTTCAGTTATTGAACTATGGTCATAATGGGGCATTATCTTCAAGGGATTTAGTGAATTATATCACCACTACCTCACCCAACACCCAATCTTACATCACCCTACTTCCACACCCACCTAGTGCTTTGTCTGTTACATATTTCATTATTCCCGTGAGATATGAAATGCAAAGTGGACATCGGTATGAAGGGAGATAATTCAGTTGAGCGTAAATATCACGTGGATATATCTCTTTGAACGTACTGGTTCCCAATCATAGCTTATATAAATACATATACGCATATGTATTTTGTGCATGTTATATGTGTGTGAGTGTATTCATCAATAAGTAATGCACTAGACAAGAAGTATTCAATGATACAATGACCTGTTATTCCAGATGTGCCTAAATAATACACACACACACACACACACACACACACACACACACCTAAATAATATATATATGTAAATATATATATATGTAAATATATATATATGTATGTATGTATAAGGTTCCTGTCTCTGTGTTTACTTGTCCTGTTTTCCATTTTTTCTCGTTGTTTATGTATCTAACCTGTTTGTTTATATAGTTCATGTTATTTACACTGCTGGTGATGTCCTGTACCCATATATGCATGTGTGTATATATATATATATATCCTAACAAGATTGTATTTCCTTATGACCCCAAAATATTGTTTAGTAGATGATTGGAATCAAATGACACTGACAGTATGTGAGTGACACTTGTTTACAATTACCATGTGGTTTCAAGAGAAGAAACACACATACAAAAAAAAAAAAAAAGACAATTGTCCATGCAGTGAGATTGAAACCCAAACTACATAGTTAAGAAACAAATTCTTTTAATCATGCAAATAAGTGAGCTTTTGTATTATTTCTATAATCTAAATTTCCATCATTCAAATTTCAACCACAACATATTCAGTAAATGTAAAGTAAATGTGAGTCAATGGTAGTAACCAAATGATGCACACAGTGATTGAACCCTGAACCAAGTAGCAGCAAAACAAGCTCCTTAACCACTTAACTCTACCTGCAACCTCTTCATAAAGGAAATTCCATTGTATACTATTTTGCCATTTTAAAAATATATTAATTGACATAAAAGAACAGCTATATATTTTTTGCACTTACTTCTATCCTTTGATTGCAGCCATTACAGTGCTCTGCCTTGAAGGTTTTGGTCAATTATATCGACTCCCAGAACTTACTCTGGTGCTCATTTTTATCAATCTCTATTTATCAAATGACTGAGCTCACCTATTGAATTTTATTTCCCTTTAGGGACATACAACTGCTTAGGGAGTAAATACTATCAATAATTTATATTGATTTACACTGGTTTATACAAAGGCAGTTTTTTTATGTAAATATCAAAATTAAGTGCTGTTGCTAGTACAAAGACATCGGTTAGAAGAATATGAGTTCAATTCCCACTGGGTACCTACATTCTTTTTATTTATCTTTTATACATTTGCTGCTTGCTTTTGCATTGACTTTAAATAAATGAATGCGTTATGTGTTTTAACATAAATTAATCATGAAAACAAACAAGAAATTAAATAAATAAAATAAATGAAAGAAATTATTAAATTAATTGTGTATTGTTGCAAAATTCTAGCTAAATAAAGGATATTTTCTTTGCAAGATACTAACTGTGAAATCACAAAATATAATAAAAAGATCAGAACAAATAAGCTTTCAGATAAATACCTTTTCAATAAATTTCTAAGGAAATGCTTAATCCTTGGTAATATTGTTGAAATATCGAACAAGTTCAATTAGATCTAGGTCACTCCTATACAAACACACGCGTGCATACGCATACACGCAAACACAGACACACACACACACTCATGTACAAAACTCTCACACATATTCTTCATGTGGTATAAGTGTGCATTTAATTGCATATATGTATGTGTGTCTGAATAAACATGTATAAATATATATACACATACAAACGCACATCATGAATGTACACACAGATATATATATATATATATATATATATATATATACACACACCTACATATATAAACACATACATATATGCACCTGTATACATGTATGTACACTCAACCCTAAAAGAATGACTTGTCTTAGCAATTTTGAAAGAAATTCTTATTGTATCAAAATTGCACGAACACTAAAAATACAATGAATAAATAAATAAATAGATAAATAAGATATT
>NC_068994.1:40362890-40363751 GCF_001194135.2 Octopus bimaculoides | reverse complement strand
ATATATATATATATATATATATATACATGTCTTATGGTCTGTATGTGTGTGTGTGCACCTGTGTAGATGTGTATGTGTATATATATATTATTTTGTATATATTTGAGTGTGTGCATATTTATATACATACATATATACTGTATTATATGTATATTATGTATATGTATATTATGCGTATATATATGTATATTATGTATGTGTGTGTGTGTATAGATATACACATGGGCGTGGTTGTGTGGTCAGAAGTCTGCTTCCCAACCACATGGTTCTAGGTTCAATCACACTGTTGGGCACATTGTGGGTGTGTCTTCTGCTATTGCCTTGGGCCAACCAAAGCCTTGTTAGAGGATTTGGTGGATTGAAAGAAGCTCATTGTACATATGTGTGTGCATGTGCATGTACACGCATGTGTATGTGTGTCTGTGTATGCTTGTGCATATAAACGTGTGTCTGTGTATGCGTGTGCATGTAAACATGTGTCTGTGAATGTGTGTACATGCGTGCATATGCATGCATGTGTGTGTCTTTGTTTATGTCCTCCATTACTGCTTGATAACCAGTGTTAGTGTTAACTAGAGGTTCAGCAAAAGAAACTGATAGAATATGTAGCAGGCTTTAAAATAAAATAATAAAAATAAAGCAAGTACAGGGTTCAATTCATTCAACTAAAATTCTTCAAGGTGCTGCTCCAGCATGGGTGCCATCTAATAACTGAAATAAGTAAAAGAAAAAATATGTACTATACATAATATATATATATATCTTCCTATATATATATATATCTGTATATACACATATATACATATATATATACTTATATGTATACATATATGTATATACATATATATATATATATATATA
>NC_068994.1:40359753-40360474 GCF_001194135.2 Octopus bimaculoides | reverse complement strand
TATATATATATATATATATATGCAAGCTCACATGCATGCACACATACCAGATATATATTAACATTGATTTATGGCAACAAATACTGTATTAAAACCTTGGTAAACAAAATGAATTAGTACACGGGACTGAGGGCCTGTATATATTTATTCTTATGAAGACAAACAGACATACAAAACTACTTATAAACATACATATACACATACATACATATACATACATATAGATGCGTGTGTGTGTATGTATGCATATAGACGTGTATACATATGTGTGTGAGTATATATATATAGTGATGGCAGGTAGATGCTGTTGGTGGCAATGTTAATTTGTATGGTTTGAACAAATTGAGTTCCCCTGTAGTATGTATTCTCTTTTGCTACATATTATGATACAAATGATGAGAAGCAAAATTGAAACAGATGAAGAATATAGAATATAATAATATAATAATATAATATAATGCAATACAAAATCATATCATATGTATGTATGTATGTAGGTAAGTATGTAATGTATATACGTGCGTAAGTTGTCTAAAAGTCCATAAGTCAGGGAAAAGATGCACTCGTATATCTATCAATGGAGTGGGTATATTATCCAAAAGTGTACAGTATTATATATCCATCATGGCTGATCTCACCAATCGGTTTCATGCTAAAAATACAACAGAGTGTTAGATAACATATATACATATATATATATATATATATATATATATATATA
>NC_068994.1:40357542-40358889 GCF_001194135.2 Octopus bimaculoides | reverse complement strand
TATATATATATATATATATATATATATATATATATATATACATTCAGAAAACATGGGGATACCCACATGCATACACACTTATACAGACAAACACACACAGCATACACTGACTCACCTCAAGTCACCCCTCACAGTTGTTCACCCTTGCTACTCACATTTTTACTGACCTCTTCTTACTTCTGGTCATTTCAGCATTGACTGTCCAATTGAGACACACTTGCTCTTTTTTCTCTCCACTTTTTTTACTCTCCTCATTTACTTTTTCTGTAGGGTAGCTTATACTCAAGATGTAAAAGACTTTTCTTTATATTCTTTTTAGTGTAAACCTAATACACTCTGTAATTTTTCCTACCTCATCTTCATGTTATTCCTAATTTTTGCACCATATATATCCATACATATGAACATTATCGTCATCATCATCATTTAACGTCTGTTTTCCATGCTGCCATGGGTTGGACAGTTTGAGTCAGGTCTGGAGAGCCAGTGGCTGCAACAGGCTCCGATGTAATTTGGCAATGTTTCTACAGCTGGATACCTTTCCTAATGCCAACCACTTCAAGAGTGTAGTGGGTGTTTTTTATGTGCCACTAGCATGGGTGCGAGTCAGGCAGTCCTGGTATTATTCACATTTTGATAGTGCTTTTTACATGCCACCAGAATGGGAGCCTGTGAGGGCACACTGGCCACAGCTACGATTTTGGTTTTATTTCACTCAGCAGGTCTTCTCAAGCATACCATATCACCCAACACATCAACGGTAATCTTAAATGTGCCGGACATGCAGCATTGGCATCAGTCATGGCTACAATCTCACTTTAGTGATCAGGCCTTCTCAATCACAGCATATCTCCAAAGGTCTTGGTTTCCTGTCATTGCCTCTGTGAGGCCCAATGCTTGAAAGTCATGCTTCACCACTTCATCCCATGTCTTCCTGCGTCTACTTCTTCCACAGGTTCCTTCCACAGTTAGGGTGTGGCCCTTCCTCATACAGCCATCCTCATCCCTATGTAACACATGACCATACCAGCGCAGTCGTCTCTCTTGCACACCACATTTGATGCTTCTTATGTTCAACTTTTCTCTCAGGGCGCTTACACTCTGTCGTGTATGCACACTAACATTACACATCAAGCAACTCATACTAGCTTCATTTCTTTCAAGCCTACAAATGTCCTCAGCAGTCATGGCCCCAGTTTCACTACAGTGTAGCCTGGCACTTCACATACATGCATCTTACAGTCTGCGTGAGAAGCCCTTAGTTGCCAATATATATACACACACACACACACACACACACACACACATATATATATATATATATATATATATATATATATATATATA
>NC_068994.1:40356013-40357390 GCF_001194135.2 Octopus bimaculoides | reverse complement strand
TTAATCATAAATGCGTTTCTGGATTAGGAGCGATAACACTCGATTTCCTTCATCGGTATGATATTCTAGTTGTAAATTCGATGGAGCTAGCAAAACTGTGCATGCATGAACGAGTGAACATCATGCATCGGCACAACCTGGAAGCACATCCGAACCCACATAGGCCAGCCAGTCCACTATTCCTCCTCAAGAAATTACCATGTGCATCACAAGCAATACCGCAGAAAATTTGCGGTTTACTATCAGGGAGTGAATAATTATTACAATTAAAAGGGTAAAGGTTTATTAATTTATTAATAAATTAACAATTAATAAATTAATAAATTGATAAACCTTTACCCTTTTAATTGTAATATATATATATATGTGTATATATATATATATATATATAATTACATATATGTATAGTCATTTTTATATTTTATATATATATATATACATATAATGTGCATACTCAGGCTGAAACACATCAATTAGCAAAAGAAAAGAATTGTTTTGTAAATATTGTAAAATTTAACATGAAGAAAATATAGTCTCAAGATAATTAAGAGATTAATTATACATGGTATACAATTTCATATTAACTTTTATGGGTATAAATACACACACATGCACAAACTCACACACACACTTACATACATACACACACACACACACACACACTTATACGCACATGCACTCACAAACACATATTCAGATATTTCAATTTGTAAAGAAATGAAGAAGAATGCACTGAATACATGATTTAGAGTAAATTGTTTATGTAAAGTGAAATCATTTCCTCTAGAATCAGGTTTCACACAGCTGCAATCTTCCTTTCACATTGGTTTTATATAAATCAGTGGTGATTGGTTTCTTTGTGTATGGCTGTCTGTTTTCAATGCCTAGATATTACATATCGTTTTTGTTAGGTTGTTATTATTTTGATTATTGGTTTCCAAATTTGTTACAAAGCCAGCAATTTTGGGGGAGGGGTAAGTTGATTACATTGATCCCATTACTCAAATGGTATTTATTTTTGAAAAGATGAACAGCAAAATCAACCTTGGCAGAATTTGAACTCAGAACATAAAGATGGACAAAATGCTGCTAAGCATTTTACCCAGCATGCTAATGATTCTGCTAGCTCACCAGCTTTATTATTTTGATTATTGTTATATATACACATATGCATACACACACTCATACATATATGAATATAACTATATATATATATATATATATATATATAGGAGGATTTATGAAAAAAATAACAAACGAAGAAAAGTGGTGTAAACAACAAATGGATGTATTAGTTTAACGCTCAGGAATAGAGAAAGTCTTTGACGTTTTGAGCCTACGCTCTTCAACTGAAAGGAACACAGAAAGAAACAAGGA
>NC_068994.1:40351538-40354038 GCF_001194135.2 Octopus bimaculoides | reverse complement strand
CTCAGAGCAGCAACAGTTAGAACAAATACCATGAAGCATTCTATCGAACACTCCATGAGTGTGTGATGGTGTAATTTCTAAAGTTATTTATTTGTATGAATGTAAACTTTGCTCTGTTGCAACTATACACACATTTCCATTTCTATGATATATATCATGGATTTTAAATTTTCAGCTGCCACTTGAGTTACATTTCAGTATGCCTTAATGTGAATGGTCAATTTGATGATCAAATACAGTAGATTGTTTGCAAACAATATGATCCTCTGTTGTTGCTGAAACACTGTCAGACAGAAGATGTGACTACTCGCTTTGCAACTTGAACAGATTCCTCAAGTGGTGCTTGTTATACTTCCATTTTCAGCATTATGTTGTATTTAGAGTATTGTAAGGTTGCATGTTCTCTGCTAAACATAGAAGAAATCTTCAATGAATGACATAAGGGTGATGGTGGGGGATGTAGCTGTTTTAATGAGAGGCTAACTTGTTATTGTTTTATTATTAAAATTATTGTCTTTTAAGTTTCCGGTTGTATAGGGATCATGAAGTGGTACTTTTTTTTTTTTTTTTTTTTTTTTGTTTTTGCTTTTGTTCTTCTCTGAGAAAAGTGGATACAAAACTCGTATCTGTTTTTAAATGCATTTTCAGAGTGGAAAACAATTTTCTAATACTATCTTTGGATAGAGTTTTCTCTTGATACTCTCTTACCTTTGTGAGAATACTGTCATTTTTCAAGTAGAAGGTTATGTTGCTTCCATAAGTGGCAAGATGGCAGAATTGCTAGATCACCAAAAGAATCCCTAGCAGTATTTATTCAAAACTTCTTGTATTCTGTGTAAAAATCCTGCCTAGATCAACCTTGACTTTCATTATTCAAGGTTTGGTAAAGGAAAAGTACCTGTCAAGAGCAACAGTGGACAGACAGAAACATCCCAAGTGCTTAATTTTTGCAGATCATAAGCTTTTCAAAGCATAGGCATAATCATGTGATTAAGGAGTTCACATCACAGTAACATGGTTCTGAGTTCAATTCTATTGTATGACTAAGTAAAACTTGACAGAGAAAAACTGTGAGCAAGTAAGCTATATGTGTATATGTATTATATATATATATGTATACACACACACATATATATGTATGTGTGTGTGTGTGTGTGCATGTGTAGATAGATAGATAAATAAATAGATAGATAGATACTTGTTATGTGGCATACACCCACCCACATATGCATATCTATACAGATATACGTATATATGTATGTGTGTGTGTGTGTGTGTGTGTGTGTGCGTGTGTGCATGCATGCATGTGTGCATGTGTACTCATAAGATGGGCTTTCCACAGTTTCCATCTACCAAATTCATTCACAAACATTAGTCAACTCAAAGCTACAGATAACACTTTCTCAAGATAACACTTTCTCAAGTTACGCAATAAAACTGAACCCCAAATCACATGGTTGCAAAGCACACTTCTTAACCACACAGCCATCTCTCAGCAAATGGTACGTCTACTCATTTTGCATTCACTCCATTTGTGAATATGAAGCTTTGCTATGCTTTGGAAATATTTGGATAAAAATAAAAATAAAATATTAGAATTTTCTGTTTCAATTCATTGATAATGACATCTGACAAAGCATGTTTTATACAGTTGCCAAATATGTATACATGTTCATACATACTCACATATGCGTATATTTTTGCTTAAGTAAGCTCTGACAAGCATGCTAAAATCAAATTTATTCAGATCTTTCTGTTAATGATTTCCAACATTTGCGCCAGGTCATAGATTTTATGGAAGGATATAGTCAGTTATATCAACCCCTGTACAGGATTAGTGCTTCTTTTTATAGATCCCAGAAGGATAAAAAAGCAAATATGGCCTCAGTGGATTTGAAATCAGAACAAAAAGGTTTGCAACAAAATACAGTGAGGTATTTTGTTTGGGTTTCTAATGGCTTTGCAAAACCACCACCCTGCAATCTTTATGATATTAATGATATTTGTTAACATTTTACAATGGTGTTCCTTTGTCAGATAATGCACCATAACTGTGAGAATGAAGCTGGAATTTTTCTACAAAAGATAAAATAAATGCTTTTTCTTTACATCAGAGAAATCATAAATCTACCCAAGGAATTCCTTACCTTATAGTGTACATAAACGCACAAACATACATACACACAACAGTTCCGATAGAGCATCATTACCTTAAGAGCACATTTATTCAGCATAGAATTAAAACTAATTTTAGCTTGAAGCTAGAATTTTACCTTTACAAAACTCAGACAATAAATGTAGACACACTTCTATAGTAAACTAATTCTCAATGTTTAACATTCCTGAAGTAGCCATGATGCCAATGTGTGTACATATTTGTGTGTGTGTGTGTGTGTGTGTGTGTGTGTGGAGTGGGTGTATACAAATGGCCACCATGGAGTATATATATTATAGATATATATTATAAATGCATACATACATATATATATATATATATATA
>NC_068994.1:40350514-40351305 GCF_001194135.2 Octopus bimaculoides | reverse complement strand
ATATATATATATATATATATATATATATATATACATATATATATAAATGCATACATACATGCATACATACATATATACATACATACATAAATATAGCTACAAGAGATGGGGGTAACATATGAAAAGAAGAGGGGATGAAAAATTTCCTCTGATAGCAGTTACTACTTTTGTTCACAGAAAATGTGGCATCCTTAGATTATCACAGTACTACAGGCCTTATAATTCAGTGCTGTAGGATAGAGTTATGTCCTTCTATTGCTTACCAAAGGACTGTTTATTTGTTCCTCATACTCTTTAGTTTCATTGAAGCTTCAGCTAAATTGACATTCCATTTCTCAAACAAAATGCCAAACATGAAGTGAGAGTAAATAATGTACTTTTTCTTCCTTCTTTTATAGACCTTCATTTTGTTACATTTTAATAAAGCCATTTTTAACTCTCGAGTCAAAACGATGGGAAACAAAAATTGAAAGAAATATTTAATCAGATGGAAGTAATGCAAACTTGCATCTTGTTCTATGCTTCCAAAACAAAAAGTTAAGAGTTACATGAATTGCAGGCATTTGCTCCAAGAGTAATAGCATTAAGGACCATACATGTGTATGTGTGTGTGTGTTTGTGTGCGTGCATGTGTGTGCATGTATGTATGTATATATATACATATACATATATATATATAAACAGATATATATATATACATACATACATACATACACTCTTATATACTTATATACATATTTATGTATACACATGCACATATATGTACATATATATATATATATATATATATA
>NC_068994.1:40349508-40350211 GCF_001194135.2 Octopus bimaculoides | reverse complement strand
GTTAGGTAACAAACTGATCAGATAAATTTACGCTCATCAGAGTTAGTTAGTATGGAAGGGAATATGGCGACTGCTCTCTATTGTCAGAAGTGGATTTGCACAACTGGTCAGCAGTTGCTGTGAAATATGCGGTGGAATGATAAAGGAGAGCCAGGTGATTAGTTTAGGAGTTATGTCCCTTGGTTGGGTATGCTGTGAAGCCAGCAATAGTTATCTTGAAGTAGGGAAAGTGTGTATTATCAATTTGGTGCTCCTGTGAGGATGGAGTGTGTAGTAGTGTCATATGCATAATTTTTTCCAGGTGTGTAGGTATATATGACTGCGTTCATAGGTCTGGCACCTTGGGCAAATGTTTTCTGCTATAGGCTCAGGCCTACCAAACTTTTGTGAGTGGATTTGGCAGACGGAAGCTGAAAGAAGCCTATCGTATATACATATTTATATATATGTATATGTGTATATTTATGTGTTTGTGTTTGTCTTCCCCCACCATTGCTTGACAACAATTGTTGGTGTGGCTACATCCCTGTAACTTAACAGTTCAGCAAAAGAGACCCCAACAGAATAAGCACTAGGGTTACAAAGAATAAGTCCTGGGGTTAGTTTGTTCGATTAAAGGCAGTGCTCCAGCATGGCTGCAGTCAAATAACTGAAACAAGTAAGAGAATGAAAGAGTACATATATATAAGAGTATATATATATA
>NC_068994.1:40348248-40349226 GCF_001194135.2 Octopus bimaculoides | reverse complement strand
TATATATATATATATATATATATATATATATATATATATGAGTATATGTATGTATGTATGTTAACTGATTGGTGAAATTCTCAAACAAAAAGTCCATTAAATCATTCTTAAATTCTTTGTCAAATTGAACAATTATGTTAATGAAGAAAGCTTAGAAAATGACATATCCAAATTTCTGCAGATTTCTTGGAGTCAGGCTTTCAGCTACTCTTGTAGCTTTTAGAGGAAAACAAGCAAGTTAATGGAAAATTAGTAGAAAGATCTAATAGTAATACTATATGGACTAATGAAAGTGGCATTCTCTGTAAATGTGTATGTGCATCTGTGTGTGTGTATAATCATATAGAATTATTTAAATGTGTGTGTGTGTGTGTGTGTATGCATTTATATTTATCTATGTTAATTTCCATACCTAATGAAGTTCTCACACACACATAGATATATACATGATTGCATACATACAGACATACATATGCAATCTTGTGATTATGCATATAGGTGTGTGTGTGTGTGTGAGAGAGAGAGAGAGAGAGAGAGAGAGAGAGAGAAAGAGAGTGAGAGAGAGAGAGAGAGAGTGAAAGAGAGAGAGAGTGAGAGAGAGACTGAGAGAGAGAGAGAATAGCCAGCCAGCTAGATAAATCGATTAGATAGATAGATAGATAGATAGATAGTCATGCATAAATACATACCATTGCTATTATGCAAATGTGTCGTAAGTCCAAAATGTTGCTTTTTCACAAAATCAAAAAATAGTTTCACCATACCATAGCAAAACCATTCTACTACACTTTGACAAATTTTGATAACTTGGCATCTGAAGTGGCTGGAGATACGATAGTTTGACCAATGGAATCGGCTATAGCAAGCAAAACTATATATTGAAAAGAGCGCATTTGGCCAAATTTGGACATACAACAGTTTAACATAATAGCAATGATACATAGATGCATACATAATATATATATATTTATATATATA
>NC_068994.1:40347203-40348124 GCF_001194135.2 Octopus bimaculoides | reverse complement strand
ATATATATATATATATATATATATATACTGATGTACTTTTTCTTTCTTTTCTGGTTTCAGTCATTGGACTGCAACCATACAGAGACATAGCATCCATGGCTTTTAGCCAAATATATCAACTCCTGTACATGACTCAGTCAGGTACATATTCTATCACCCTGCATATATACATATATCTCTGTACTGAGATATATTTACATATAACTGTATATGTATGAACGTAAATACATATATAATTAGACAGTGGTGTACTGGACTAAGTAGACTGTATATTAAAATTGAAACTTACAGAAATTTCCTGTAACAACAAAGAAATGAAATAATCTCACAACATCTCCTCAAAATTCTTGATAGAAAAAGTAGAGAAAATTACAAAGAAACCAAGAAACAATTTCTCAATTTCAGTGTCAAGCATCATAAAGGACAGCCTAATCTTTGTTTACAAACAAGGGTTGGTTATGGACATATGTTTCGGTCTATTTGACATCATCAGCATAGCATAGTATAGTCAAGCCTGCAAACTAGAGGAAAGTTTCCACACAGAGGAAAATAGTAACATATTTTTGTCTAAGTGTATTGTGTATGTCTAAAAGGAGAAAGAGCTAAGAGAATAACATGAAAGGTGCCACTGACATAAATGTGAATAACTGAGTTAAAGGCTGGTGTACTAAATGTTATATGAACTAAATTCATAATTTACTGGAATTTCCTGCAGGGATGGAGGACAAAACCCAAATACCTAGCAGCAATATTTCTAACAAGTATCAACAAAAATGGGGATATAATTTCAAGATATATTTGTGCATGTTGTGTGTGTGTGTGTGTGTGTGTATGGTGTGTTCATGCATGTGTGTTTATATATGCTTGTGTGTGTCTATAAAGATATATATATATATATATATATATATATATATATATATA
>NC_068994.1:40346236-40347193 GCF_001194135.2 Octopus bimaculoides | reverse complement strand
GTGTGTATGTATGTATGTATGTATGTATGTATGTACATATACATGGTGGTTGACCACTCCTTATGCAGAGTTTGACCACCTCCTGTACCTACACCTTAGCACCATCATTGCATCTGATGAGGCTTTTTAAACCAGACTACGTTCTGAAAAGACACCAACACAGATTGTACATCCTATTTGGACCACCAAGAACTGCAGATAGGTTCTGATTTTTGTGGATATTAAAATGTCTTTTGAAGCCTCCGTTAGATTTTCAAACCTTCTGGCATACACTGCATTGTAAGATGTGCACAGATATATAATGGCAGAGTAGTTGGTGGAAGTTCCTTTTTCATGGGTTCACAGATGAAATTTGAGCCCAGCAAAAGACAGGCATGGTCTGTCACAGACTGTGCACACAAAAAGGTCATTATGATTCACCTTCTCGATCGTTACATTCTTCCTTAGATCTCTTTTGAGTCTTACATGCATTATCCTGGCCTCTTCAAATGCTTGCACTCCACTCCACACTTTTGTTCACCATCTAACTCGATCTGAAGCAAGGGTTTCTATATCTTTTGGATCCATTCCAAGTGATTTCACACTAGTCCTTATGCCACCCTTAACCCTTTTTTAGGTTTACACTGATAGCATTTCTCCTCTGCAAGCTCATCATAAAACAGCTGTTTCAGCATGCGTTCATCTGCCATTCGAACACACCATCTCATTTGGTTCCTCAAAATCACAGCTTTAATTGAGGTGATGCCTGCAGATGCAAGGACATCTGTGTTTGGAGTAAAAGAACTCCATTTAATTTTTAAAATGCGATGAAGGCATTTTTTGTGGAACTGTTTTAACAATTTAAAATGCCTTTCATAACAAGTCCAAGTTCTGAGTCTCTGAGCGAGATGTAAACAGTAGAAGCACAACATTGTGAAATATATTGCCACCTAAATGTGGCTGACCCATACATATATA
>NC_068994.1:40343717-40345999 GCF_001194135.2 Octopus bimaculoides | reverse complement strand
ATATAAATTATACAAGAATAAGGGCAGGGAATCGTCAATTAGTAATAGAATTAATAATTAACAATTTTGCCAAGTAGTTCAGTATGAAAAAACCTTTAGCGGTAAAATCATTTATCATCATAAATATACAGGGATTAGCATTGAATTGCTTCTCCAACATACTGAAAATTTAGAAATAGCAGTCAAAGAACTACTGATTCTAAACTACAAATTTTTCTCTAAATGGATGGCGATATTTATGGCACACATAGAACAAAAAACCAGAGTGAAAAGCAAAAACAAACCTGCCTTTAGTTAATTGGATACGAACGTTTCGCGGTTAAGATATTATTCTATTATATATATTCTCTGTTCAACTTTCTCTGTTATGGTCATCACGATGATCACATGCTACATACCTTCCTTCCAAGCACTGCTGTGAACAACAGAAATGAGCTAAAGCATTGAAACTTTGTACCCATGCATAGTAAAATTCAAAGTCAGTCTGTGCCAAGCATCTTCATTCTGCATGCTTTAGCTTCATTACTATGACAACAGTCCGGATACGTATTGATCAGACCACATATATACATATATATTTTCATATATAAAGTTATATATATATAAATACATATATAATATATATATGCATATATACCTATTTATATACACACACACGCAGATATACACATTTATTTTACCATTTATGCATTGAAAGACAAACACACACATACACACATAAACACATGCACACACATGCACATATATACATATGCACACACACACTCACATGCACACAGACACACTCACACACACACACACACACACACACAACACTTACAAACTTATACACATACACATAGTGACAACTTTTTGGAGTATTTTTGAAACAGAGAGATTTGTCATTTTGACTTTAATTCGGAATACCATTCTGTTTTTTGATTTCCAAAGTTGTACCATTCTCAATAATATAATATTTTATTTTATATATAGTTGTCACAATACTTTTGGGGTTCTTTTGTTTTCATTTTCCCTTTACAAATTTAATATTTCCCATTCTCATCAAATTGTATAACCTCCAGATATTTCTATTAAAAGAAGTATTTCTATTTTTTTAGGACTATCTTGTTTTCAATGGATAATGGGGGCCACTTTTAGGGAGAGAACATTTATGTGTATGAGAGAATGAACAGAGGGTGACTATGTTTGCATGAATGTGTTTTATCCTGGAAATAGCATAGGATAGTGTGAAAGCATGTGGCTTAGTGGTTAGGGTATTCAGTTCGTGATTGTAAGGTCATGAGTTCAATTCCCAGTGATGTGTAGTGTACTTGAGCAAGACACTTTAATTCATGTTGGCAAAAATGAGAACTCTCTGTATTTCAAAGGGCCGGTGTTGTCACACTTTGTGTCATGTTGACACACCCTGAGAACTATGTTAAGGGTATACATGTCTGTGGAGTGCTCAGCCATTTGCCCGTTAATTTCATGAGCAGGCTGTTCTGTTGGTCAGATCAGCTGGAACCCTCAGTGGTGGTGGTGGTGGTGGTTATGACAATGATGAGGATAGTGATGATAATGACGATAATAATGATAATGATGATATTTTGTTTGGTGCTGTAATTATTTTGCTAATCACTCACCTCTTTATTATTTAAAAAAATAAAAATTCATCTAAAGTATTTAATTGGACTGCAAAACTTTATAAAATGCTATCAAAAAGAATTTTTCTTATTTAGAATTATATAAAATAGCTTCTTTTTTTTTTTTTTTCTTTACATGTTAAGCTAAATTTTAAAGTTGAAAGAAAATAATTGGTGTTTCTTTGTTTCATCTCTTTCGCAATAAACTTGGAGCTTACTGTTATTTAATTGATAGGAAATAAGTAATTACTTATAATTCAATGTTGTCACAGAACAAAACAAGAGGTGCACTGAAAGAAATGAAAATAATCTTGATCAAAATGTGGAATAATAATAAAAAATTCCCCAAATTTTTTAACATTGTGTAAAATTTACAAAGGTCATCATTTAAAAATAAGCTTATTTTTTTATTTTAAATTGTATTGTAGTTCATGGTAATATATGCATACATGCTCACATATATATATGTGTGTATATATATGTATATATATGTATGTATTATATGCATTATCCATGTCTATATATCTATATAAATATATATATATATATATACACATATTTGTATGCATATACATGATGTATATATATATGTATATATGCATCTCTATATATATGTGTATGTATATATGTCTATATATATATATATATATATATATATAT
>NC_068994.1:40340909-40343216 GCF_001194135.2 Octopus bimaculoides | reverse complement strand
ATATATATATATATATATATATATATATATATATATACATATAAATCTGGTTGAAGATATTTCAAGTGATGCAAGAAGTTGCAATGGCATGTTTAAAGACCTCACAGGAAAGAAGAATGACCAGAAAATATCAACTGAAAGGATTTTGTTTGACTTGAGTCAAGTGGAACTGGTCACCAATTCATTTTTAGTTCACTGACATAGAATTTTGAGGGGAGATTAGGAAATGTTTAGTCGTACATTGATAAAATGATAGAAAAAAAAAGGAAAAAATATCATTACAAAAAATCAGACCTGGATTCTTTATTGGCTGCATGGAAAGGAACTTTTTCAATGTTGGATATAACTGTCATATTTTCAAGAACAGCAATGCTATTTGTACATATTGACCAATTACCATTTTGGCATTGGATAATGCATATCCATAGAAAACTCTAAACATGAGATATGATTTATTCAAAGATGAAAAAAAAAAGACTATCAGCTAATTTTTTTAGTTGGAATGTTTACATCATAAACTCAAAGACTGGTATTAAACTTTTCCAAGCTTTATAATCACTGGAAATTTCGTGGATTTTAAAACATTTATAAAATGCATTTTCAAATTTTTATTGAATTAACCATCATTATAATTAACCTACTGATAAGTATGAAAAAAAATTGATGAAATGAATATATAATTTTTTAAAATGATACCTTTATATTTAATTTTCTTATGTAAATAAAATTTTCTGTTTAATATATATTATACATATATAATTTTTTTATTATTTTGAAATAAATACTTTTTTCAATGCACCTTGGAAACACATAATAGTAAACACAACCATATGAATATTATGCATGTATACATGCATGCAAGCACACATACACACACATATTTGGGCAAATATATTTGTGTAATATTATATACATGAAATACAGTATAATGTTCTGAAGACAACTCACAGTATGATAGCATAACAACATTTCAAAGCAGATGAATCAATCATGAGATAGAGATTTCAGCTTCTCTTCCAAATATTGTTATTCTTGGCTGTTAATCAGTGTTAAATTTTGGATATGAGATGTTTGCATGCTATAAACAGATATGTAATATTCCAAGCATTTAAGAATATATACTCTGTCCTTAATACACATACATGCATACACACATTGCACGCTATGAATATCCATTAATTAAGGTTAGATAATTTTGTGGTATAATTCAAGAGCCATCAAAATAATATTAATGACAAAATATATATGTATGTAAGAGAAAGAAAGGAATTGTGAAATGAGATTAGCACTCTTCATGAAATATAGGTCTCTGTTGAGAAGGCTAACGTTGAAAGGGAAGCTGAAGATAAGAAAATAATAGAAAAGTTGTATGATTACTGAAAGTTTGTCTGTTTCAAATAGATCATAACAAGCAGAAGATGCAGCTGATGCTAATGCCAGATCAAAGCATGCTATATGAGATATAGAAACCTTTTGAAGGGGAGATACACACCAGCTTGCATTGCAACAAAACAGGCATGCACACATGCATGCATGTACATACTCCCTCACATGCATACACACACGAAAACACACACACACACACACACACACACACACACACACACACACACACACACACACACACACACACACACACACACACACACACACACACACATGCATAGTACAAAGGAAGAAACAGAACATCCAACATAACAGATTCTGAAGAGGCATTAAACCAAAACAAAAAAAACACAATACTTAATGATAAACTAAAGTTATTCCTAACAAGATATAATATATATTTTACTGTCATTTAATGGACATTTTTCTTTCACATCATAAAAATGCTTATTTATTACATTTTTTTATAACATCTTTAGTGAAGAATATGGTTAGAGATATCCAATGGATCAATCATCGGTTGTCTGTATATCTCCCATGGCAAGATTGACAAGAAAGTGCCTGTGTAAGTTTGGTAGAACAAATAGCATGCAAGATATTTTTATTCAAAAGCACTGGTTACATACACACACAGACATGCACACAAATGTGTGTCTATATATATGTCTATGTATGTACGTGTGTGTACGTGTGTGTGAGTGAGTGTGTGCATGCATGCATGTATGTAATTATATATGTAAACATATGTATGTATTTATGTGTTTAATCTATTTATCTATCTATCTAGCTCTTCCCCCCCTCTCACTCTCTCTCTCTCTCTCTCTCTCTCTCTCTATATATATATATATATATATAAATATATTTATATATGTAAATATATACACGCACGCATATATATATACACATACGTGTGTGTGTGTG
>NC_068994.1:40337118-40340898 GCF_001194135.2 Octopus bimaculoides | reverse complement strand
GCTATTCAAAGACGTGTAAGGAAATTTGGTAGTTGGAAAATGAAAAAAGCATATTGTGCATGTGAATGTGCAGGCATGTGTGTGTGCATACATGCACATGTGTGTGTGCATACATGCACATGTGTGTGTGCATACATGCACATGTGTGTGTGCATACATGCACATGTGTGTGTGAGTGAGTGCATTCGTTTTTGTGTTTTCTTGTGTTGACGTTGTATGATTCTTGTAAATGAGTATGGTTCATTTCTAGTATTCTACAAAAACATGTCTGGCCATATTGAAATATTACCTTGATTGGAAACAGGTACAGGTTGGTAACAGGAAGGGCATCCAGCTGTAGAACATCTGTCTCAAAATCCTCTATCTGATCCATCCAGGCATTGAAAAAGTGGACGTTAACATGGTGAGGATGATGATATCTACATATATAAGGTGCAGGTATGGCTGCAGGTTTAAGAACTTCAATTCTCAAGCTTGTGGGTTTGGGTTCAATCTCAGTGCACAGTATCAGACTATAACATCAGATCTGCCAAGGCAAGTAGTGACCAGACATTGAAAAAGCATGCCATATATGTGTTTGTGTGCATCTGTGTGTGTTTGTATCAAGCTTGCCTTGACAGAGCATGATCATTGTAAGCATGTATCGTCGTTTTACATGTGGGGTTGTGAGCTTCTAGTCTTCTTGATAATATGTTTAACAACGGGGAAACAGATTCTTGAAAAACAGGTCAGGGTTGGTACTAAGGAGGGCATCTGGGCCATAGAAAATCTACCTCAGTAAATTTCATCAATCCAACGAAAGCATGGAAAATGAGCTTAAAACAACGATGAGGCAGAGAAGGAATGAAAGGAGGAAGTAAATTATACAGAAAGGTGCCATTCCCAACAGTTGGTTTTGCATATTCATCAGCTGCTGCAAAGGCAAAGGTGATGCAATAGAAACAAACACTCAAACAATTGGATCAGGTTTTGAAAGGTATGAAAAGTGTCATTGCACAATCAATTGATAAGGGAATTAGCCAAGATGATCAGATCGGTTTGGATTTGTACACAAAAACAAAAAAATGAGAGAATTACCCATGCCATCTTCATTGTGAAACAACCAAAGGAAAAGTACTTAGTAAGGAATAAGCCCCCTATACTTGTTATTTTTCAACATATATAAGGATTTTGATTGAAAATCATGCCCTGTGATTTTGTGCTTCCTATGGTAACTAGTGTTAGATGAATGGCTTGTCCATGTTTGTATCAACATTCAGATAGCAATGAGTATTAGCAATGAGTTTAGTGATGGCTTTAGAAAACAAATAGTGGTCCATCAGAGCACATTTCTCAGTCTCCTCTTGTTGAATATAGTCTTAGATGTCCTATCAGAAGGGCTTAAGACCATCTGTTTGTTGAAATTCCTATGTAAGGAATTTTAGTAAGATCTTAGTTGATTTGGCAAGGAAATTCCAGACCTGGGAGCAAAACCTAATCGAAAGGCATCATATTAAATTTAGCCAAGACTGAAGTTCTAGTTAGCAAGAAAGAAGAAAACTTGCTACAATCAGCAAAATGGTTGTGTTCAATTTGTAGAAAATGAGAGGATGAACATTCTATGCATTTATTTTAAACTAAAGATGCAGAAGAGATGCAGTCGGATTATAAGCAAGCATACTGAGAGTTACGTATAATGAGGCAAGTACACAGGATTAATAACCGTTGTGAACACACAAGGAATAGATTTTCCTTTTAGCCACTATTGTATAAATTTGAACTTGAAATGTCAATTAAATTGTTGTTGTTATTACATTACTCATGTGTGGCAGCGAGCTGGCAGAACCATTAGCACACCAGGCAAAGTGTTTAGTGGCATTTTGTCCATCTATATGTCCTCAGTTCAAATACTGCCATCCTTTTGGGGTCGACAAAATAAGTACCACTTGAGCCTTGGGGTCAATGAAATTGACTTTTTCCTTCCCCACCCCACACCTCTGAACTTAATGGTCTTGTGCCAAATTTGAAATCATTATTACATTAATCATAACAAAATCATTTGTGGTTGATTTCATAGAGAGAAACACCAACTAATTTACATATTGTCTGCCACTTCCACAATTGGCAACCAACCCATTTCAGAGATTTGTTATGTTATTGGGTATCTGTTTCCTTCTTGATGCATGGCACTTGTGTAACCGTATTTTTTTTGGGGGGGGGGGATTAAGTTTAGAATCAATGAGAGGTAGTTTTTAATGGCAATCAAGTGTTTCTGTACTGTTCTCATATTATATAGACGCTCTCAATGGATTTCAGTTCTCAATACACATTCAACCTACAGAAAACAAATAATTAAATCTTACTCTTCTTTAGGGCAAAGAGAATATTGAGCAGCCTAGCCAACCACGATAACAACAAATTAATTGTCATTTGAAGTTCAAACCTGCATGATAGCAAATACAGAGAGATCATGTGTATTGATCCTGCTCATCTCAAATTTGTATTATGAATAATTAAGGCCTCACCAGAGTATATACATATGTATGTGTATGTAACATATATATATATATATATATATATAAATATACATACATAAACATATATATATACACATACACACACACACACACACACAAACACACACACATATATATATATATATATATATATATATATATATATATATATATATATATATATATATATATACATACACACATCAGTTTATATATATATGCATGTATGCCTGTATGTATGTAAGTAGAAATAGGTTAGAACTATACAAATTAATATAATGTTATGTGAGCAAATATATTAAAATACATAATATCTACCTGGGAAGCTTATTAAATACACATATTAAATACAAACGTTCTTCATCTAGGGGACAAATGAAATTTATATTGGTCCAATATCTGAATAAGTTTCAGCACAACTATGTAATATACACCCAGTTATCAGAAACACGTTAATATTTCAAATATCTGTTACATATATTTAATTTGATAAATTTTCCTTGAGTTATTTTAAATTCAGTTTAGACAACATAACATATTAATTTTTATTGCTCTAAGCTATTTATTGAGCTCTTTAGTAGATTCTGCAAAAAGAACAAAAAATAAATTCTTGATGTATTTCGAGAAAATATTTATAATTTATAGCTTCAAGCTGAGTTTAAATGTAATCATGTTCAGGTATTTTGCTGCAGGTTTGTCTATGTGCAAAGTGGGGGAGATTGAAGTCCATAAATGTTTCAAATTTATATTTACAGCTCATGTCTTATGTAGTCTGTCTCTTGGGGCTGTATAACTAATTTCAACAGAAATTCTTTCATTTAACCGCCCCTAAATTGTGTATGTAATATACACCCTGCTACCAGATACATGTTAGAATATAATATATGCTATATGATATACATTTATGATAATATATTTGCTTGGTTAGATTGAATGACATTATATTCATTTACATGTATGTATATATGTTTGTGTGTTCGTGTGTGTGTTTGTGTTTGGGTTGGGCAATATATCAGTGTATTCTTTATGCAGAACTCAGTACACACACCTGACTATCCACACTTTAAGACTTCAAGACTGGAGTAAAGGCGAGTTCTGGTAAATGTTTGATAATGTGCTGCTCTGTACTATTCAGTGATAGATAAATATATACAGTGTTTATGTAATTTATCACACATAATCATCAGTATGCAATTTGGTTTGCAACAAAAATGGTATTAAAACATTTGTAAATAGTATTAAAGTAATTTCTATGTTGATATATTCACTTTCTTCCTTATCTTAT
>NC_068994.1:40330600-40336957 GCF_001194135.2 Octopus bimaculoides | reverse complement strand
AAGCACATAAATGTGAAACAAGGTGGAAAAAAGAGTACTCAAATACCAGAGGTAGAGTAATATGCTTTATTTAAAAGCAGCACAAATATAACAAAAAGTTGTTACTCAGAGTTTCACGTTTGTTATATTTCTGCTGATTTTAAATAAAGTACATATATATATATGTGCATATGTATGTATGTATGTATGTTTTTACGTCTCTGTGTTTATGTCTTTGTGTGTGTACATGCAAGTATATATATAGTAATTGCATTGTTTTGTTCATAACTTGTCATTTATTCCCTAGCATGAAGCTTCACTAAGAAAATAGGTTTTCTTCTGGACTTTTCCCAACACTTTTTTTTACAATCTTTTGTTATTCTGTTACAATTTTAAAATCAACTGAAGCCTCTTCCTCAGTGAGTGTGTGGCAAGTATATTCTTTCAGTAATAGATTTCAGCTTGATTTAATTTTCCCACCTGTATTTTACAATTTATTAATAATTATATGCGTTGTTAAATGTTTATGCTTATTATTTTGTCTATGACATTGAATTCACTCCTTATTATTAACTGTTCTAAAGCAAACAAGCTGGCTGAATCATTACCACACCAGACAAAATGTTTCATGACATTTTTTCTGATTCTGCATTCTGATTTCAAATGCTGCCAAGGTCTATTGCACCTTTTATCCTTTTGGGGTTGATGATATTGACTTACCCTATCCCCTAAGATTGCTGGCCAAAATTTGAAACTATTATTAGCTATTCTAATTTTCCTGTAGTATTAGTTATATATATATATATATATATATATATATATATATACACACACAGATAGACAGACATAGATAGATAGATATGTTCTTATATCTTGGATCTCTAGATGTCATTCTTTAATTTTATATATTTCATTGCTTTTCTCTTTTTGGTGGTGGAAACATCTTGCTTCACATCTCCTTCTAATCTACATGTTTTTCCTATTTCACTGGATTATCTGTTTCAGATTCCTCAACTGATTATTAAACCTCGAGTATATAAATTTCAGTTATCCCTGGGCAAACTTGAAATAGTTGCATGAAATCCTCTTTCTTCTAAGAGCATTAGCGGCATAACTGAAACAGATCAAGCTAAGATTTGCAACACTATCACAATTCAATGACACATAACACGTGTTTACATTACTTATACATCATATTTTTGCTTTCTGTTTTTCTTCTCATTCTTCTTACAGAATTGATAGAGCACTGGGCTTAATGCATGTCAAATTGAGTTACAGCCTTTACATTCTGAGTTCAAACCCACCAGTTAACTTTGTTATTGATTTTCTTGAGTAGTTGTAAAAATTAAGTACCTGTCAGATATTATTAAATTATTATTATTATTATTATTATTATTATTATTATTATTATTATTATTATTATTAATTATTTATTATTATCATTGTTATTATTATTATTATTATTATTATTATTATTATTATTATTATTATTATTATTATTATTACCATCATCATCATTCCTCTTCTTCCTCTTATTCCTCCTCTACCACACCACCACCACAACCTCCTCTTCCTTCTCCTCCTCTTCATTATTATTATTATTTTTTTTTATTATCATTATTATTATTATTATTATTATTATTATTATTATTGAATGAGAGAGTGATGCTGGTTTACAAATATACGAAGCCCAATATACCCATCATGACTACCTGTCATAATAGATATATTGTATATCATCTTTCCAGAGGTAAATTGTTCAAACCTCAAAGAATTCCTCTCAACATATGGCTATGATGCACACACCCCCTTCTACTCCTACACATGATCAGAGATGCACATAACTATCAGCCACCAAAGGACATGCTCAACTGGTTAAGATCAAGCAACTGACAAGCAAATGTGAGGTATTGAGCAAAATATTTGCTGCAGCCCATCTTTTACAATAAGACAAAACATGTGCATGTTAACATTTTCAATCAGTGAAGATCAGAAGCCATGAAATTATTATTATTGTTGTTGCTATGATTATTATTATTATTATCATTATTATTATTGTCTTTTTCCTTCGATTTTGTTTCCATTTCTTGCTGAGTGTCTTTCCAACACCTAGGGCAAAGAAATTCACTGTATACATCGGTAGGCCATCAATGGTATGGTAATAGTAAGTGTTGGCAACACTGAAGATAGTAAATCTAAGAGGATTTGTACGGTTTAGTTGCCACAAAAGAAAAAAAGATGTCCTAACATGTAGTGCAGAACCCTTTGCTAGAGAATGAGAGAATTAGGAATAGAAAGACATATTAATATTAACTCAGTTTAAGAGGTTAATTACTGACTGATTAATTTGTTAATGGAGCTAAAAGAGAGTAAACTAAATACAGTGCTGACTGGGGATGAGATGAGGCATAAATAGTGGGACCCCAAAGAGGACTGATAGGTGTAGAAAACCTCTGCCTCTTGCTTTGTATTTTAACTTTGAACGTTTTATGACATCTTAAGCCCTTGTGATCAATTTAAAGAAATCACAATTATTATTATTATTATTATTATTATTATTATTATTATTATTATTATTATTATTATTATGTATATCATTATTATTATTATCATTATCATTATTATTCATATACGCACATCAGATTAGACTGTCAGAAAAGAAAAATTCCTAACATCAGGCTACAACAAGTAACCTTAAATGCCAATTATTATTGTTTATTTTATTATTTTTTTTAATTGTGAAGCAGCACATGCCATCAAAGTGACACTGGGGTACAAATATACGAAGCCCAATATACCCATCATGACTACCCGTCTGATAAGGGTACACCAGGCACATGCATCACAACCATATGTGCACAACATGGTGATCTCATGTCAAGTTAAACAGTGCATGACTTTACAGGTGGGGCCCAGTTAGAATTTTCTTCTGGCTGAGTAGACCATCCCACTCAAAAGGTCCTTGAATAAGGTTTGTTTTGAGGATGATGAACAAAACACCCATGTTTCCAGAGGTGAATTATTCAAACCTTAAAGAATTCCCTCAACACATGGCTATGATGCTCCCCGCTACTTCTGCTCATGATCAGAGATGCACATATTGTCAGCCACTAAGGGACATACTCACATGGTTAAAGTCAAACAGCTGACAAGCAAATCTGTGGTATTGAGTAAAACATTTTCTGTAGCCCATCTTTTATACTAAGACAAAACAATGTATATGATACCATTTCCAATCAGTTCAAAAGATATGAGAGTCACTGCCTGGTACTGCATTAGGGCATTTATTATTATTATTATTATCATTATTATTATTATTATTATTATTATTATTATTATTATTAATATTATTAATATTATTATTATTATTATTATTATTATTATTATTATTATTATTATTATTACTAAGGGCAATGAGCTGGCCGGATTGTTACCATAAATTGCTTAGTGACATTTCTACAAGCATTATGTTCTGAGTTCAGATTCCATCGAGATTAACTTTGCCTTTCATACTTTCTGAGTAAATAAAATAAATACCTGTTGTACACTGGCGTTGATGTTCAACTAACTACCTCCCATAAAGTTTCAGGCTTTGAGCCACATCAGATAGTTTGAAAAGCACTGCTCTAACTGACTGTCATTACAAGGGAGGTAATCATTCCTTCAGAAAATTTTCGGTGGGTTTAGAAATTTGAATTTGAAGCTACAGATCAATGAAAAAAATGCATAGAATACACATATGTAACCTTTTCTCATTATTTTTATTGTTTGCTCACTTCACTTATGAAAATCTAGAAATTTCTAGTCTGTGATAATCATATATAGCACTATTTCATACTTTTTAAAAATCTTCAGCATGACATAACCTGAGATATATTAATATATTAATATATTAATATATTAAACATTTTGCAAAGCGAGTCATTTCTTATACATGGAAAAGAATCACAGTCGAGAAGAAATTCATGGAATGCATGAGTGTGTGTGTGTGTGTGTGTGTGTGTGTGTGTGTGTGTGTGTATATGCTTTTTCATAGAGCATTAGTAATTTAACAATCAAGAGAAAAATGAAAGTTCTTAGTGTCTACACACCAGCTAATGTTTCCAGTCATTATTGTTGTTGTTGTTGCTGTTGTTGTTGTTGTTGTTATTATTATTATTATTATTATTATTATTATTATTATTATTATTATTATTATTATTATTATTATTATTATTATTATTATTATCATTATCATTATTATACTAGGTATACTTACATTTATTTTTCATGATCATTTTATCATTATATGTAAACCCCTGTACTTTATGTCCATCTCTGTATTGACCCCCCCCCCCATATTTTGCCCTGGTGGCAAATAAATGAAATCATCATTATTATAATTATTATCATTTTTGGTTTGGCTCAGGTTTGGTCCTATTCCTGGTAGGATTTATGAGTAGTGGGTTACTATCTGTGACCTTAGGTATCCACAAGTTTTCAGTAGTCTTTCAAGTGCTTAGAACCCTTCTGATAATCCTTGCTGTCCCTAAGAGACAAACTTTCTGTAGGAGCTCTAGTGGTCATTCTCTTCCAATCTCCTTCAGCCATTTGTCTATATCTTTGCTTACTGTTCCCAATGCACCTGGTCAGTGGTTAATACCATAATAATGGATAAAATGCCATTTAGAGTGATTTTTATTTTATTGGTATTTATTCAGCTGGTTTCACAAATTGAAAGAAGATATTCTTATAAATACACACACACACAAATGTAAAATAGAAAAGTATTGAAATATGTGATTATATGTGTATACATACATATATACATATACATATACATATATATATTCTGAAGAGGGAGAGACAGGGAGAGAGAGTAGGTATGTATGTTTAAATGTATGGATACATGTATTGGTACTGTTGTCTGATGAAATAATCTGCTATTGATTTGATTGATTATTGATTGTAGAAACATTTGTAACGAAATATCTGAAATATGAATAACTTGTTTACTGCTTTCTTGTTAATGGCAAATATATACAGATCTTGTTACAATGTTATAGCTGAAGTTTGTGTTGATGATTAACACACTGCAGTGTATGGGAATGGATGTTTCATGTGGGTGAAAACTGAGCCCTAATTTCTATGGTGACTTGTTGCTCATTCAGTGTGTCAATGATTATATGATTCTAACTATAATTGTAACTGTGTATATATATATATATATATATATATATATAGTCAATTCAAACATGAACAAGCAAGAAAAAACACGAAAAAACAACAATGCGAGGACGTGGAATAAGTACAGTGTTATTGGACGATCAGGAAAGGAAAGAGGAATTCACATTTTGAGCAGAGCTCTTCATCAGAAATATAGGAAAAGTTCAAAGAAGGGAAGACAGAGAAAGAAAATCGCCAAAAGTTCAAAACATATATACAGTATATATATATATATATATATATATACAGTAAAGTCTATTTGCCAACGTAAAGTGGCAGTCCTGTTTGGGATGATGATACTACTATTTAGTCCCAGGAAAACATCTTTTCCAGCTGGCTACCAACACATCATCCGTGTCTGTATACTGTGAGCAAGGGAGCTAATGTTCCCCCTGCAGCCTTAGCAATACTTGCAGACTAATGGTTTCTGGATTATTTCCCTTCCTTGGTGCAGGACAATCGCTGGCTAGAGATGGTAGGGACTCCCCTTGCAAACAGTATATATTTTTAAAGTGACACACAGTCACTGATCTTGTAAAGAGAAAAACAACTAGTTTTAAATCTCTGAGGGAGAAATATGTAGTAACAGTACTGGATATTAAAGTATATTTGCCAATGTAAAGTGGCAGTCCTGCTTAGGATGATGTTACTACAATTTAGCCCTAGGTAAACATCTTTTCCAGCTGGCTACCAACACATTCACTGATCTTATAAAGAGAAAAACACTCAAACCCACACACTGCCCCACCCACATACTTGCACACACATTCTCAAACGCATACAGACATACACAGACCCACACAAGAGATTTGTATGTGTGTGTGTATATATATATATATGCATGTATATGAGGTATGATCAATAAGTATCCGTACTGTTGCCATAGTAACGAAGTGGTTTCAGTCCCACTGTATGGCACCTTGGACAAGTGTCTTCTACTACAGCCTCGGGCCGACCAAAGCCTTGTGAGTGGATTTGGTAGACGGAAACTGAAAGAAGCCCGTCGTACATATGTATATATATATATGTGCATATATTTGAAAGAGAAGTAGAGAGAGAGAGAGGAGACAATATTAAGTACTATATGAGCAATGTTTCTTTAAAATTCCTTTATAAAAACTGATGTACTAAATGTAAAAATAAATGAAAACCATACCCACAGCTAGTCAAGGG
>NC_068994.1:40329663-40330552 GCF_001194135.2 Octopus bimaculoides | reverse complement strand
ATATATATATATATATATATATATATATATATATATATATATACACACATACACACATACATATATACACATATATGCATATATATCAGCATGCATATATGTGTGTGTGTGTGTGTGTGTGTATGTATGTATGAGTACATACAGACATAAAGTCAAACAAACATTTTAAATACAAGCACACAAGAAACACACATGTATATATATATATGTGCATATATTTGAAAGAGAAGTAGAGAGAGAGAGAGGAGACAATATTAAGTACTATATGAGCAATGTTTCTTTAAAATTCCTTTATAAAAACTGATGTACTAAATGTAAAAATAAATGAAAACCATACCCACAGCTAGTCAAGGGTTACTTAAATCCTTCAAATTCCATTATTTTCAACTACAACTTGATGCTCAAAGATATATCTAATACTTAAATATTCTTTATAAAAAAAGTTTAAGCTTTATTTTATAAGGTATCATAAGATTATTTATTATATTATATTTTTTGTAATACAAATATTATTCATCCTATTACTATTTATATTATTATCAATGCAGAAAATCAAGAAATGAGGTCTTGCTACATTGAACATAAGTGACTAATGAATTACAAAGGAATGGGTGAAGGCATGGGGGGTAGCTGAGATGCCTATTCAAAGAAGACAGATATTTCAATGCAATTTTAAAGAGAAGGGGACATAATCGGAGTGTGGTGCTTTTGGTAACAGATTTGTCTCGCCTTTAAAGGTGATACACAAGTGGAAGGTTCCGTCGATCACAAAACAATGTTCATAATTTTCTTTATTGAAAGCATATGTGGATTTGCTTATGCACACAAGCACCCATATATCCATACATATATATATATATATATATATATATATATATATATATATATA
>NC_068994.1:40326281-40329518 GCF_001194135.2 Octopus bimaculoides | reverse complement strand
TATATATATATATATATATATATATATATATATATATATATATATATATATATGTATGTATGTATGTATGTATTCATATACACATGCATACACACTCGTATATCTATTTATTATATATTTTTGCACATACAAATTATGTTGTTATCAGTATATTCAGAAATTTAATTGTACATATATTTTAAATTAGCTTTATATCAAAATATCATACACAATAATTTATTGAATACACACAATGGTGTGTGTGTGTGTGTGTGTATGTTCACATAAATGTTTGTGTACACACACATGCATGCAAACATATACACACAACCATGCATATACTTACATTTGTATTAATGTTTATGGATATGTAACACTAGCACACACACTTCCACAAATGCACACACACACACACACACACACTCTCACAGAAATGTGCATGTGCACACACACTCACAGAAACGTGCACACACACACACACACACACACACACACACACACACACACATGCACACACACATTTACAAACATATATTAGTAAAAGAATTTATTTTGTTGAAAATAGTAGTCAAAAATAAAATAGTTGGTGTAATTATATTTTAGTTTATGATATTCAATGCTGAAGACTAATTCCAACATTTCACCTATGATATATAAATGACAGTATCAAATGCCATCCAATTATTTTTTAAGCGTCTGCAATCAACTGTACCAATGGGAAGCCGAAAGGCAGTTGATAAGTTTATTGCCAGGGTATAAACCAAGGGACATAATTTGTAGTGGTGAAAATAACAAAATCTCTTACTCTACATCAGTTAGAATAAATACGTTGTTATTTATTGTACACTTCGTGTAAAAAATACAATTATTTTGGTACGGTTTTTGTGTGTAGGCGAAAAACAATAAATAAATAAAAATGCATTATTTTTTTCTGTTTAGAGAAACTTAAAATTGATGCATCATCTTCTTATGATATCAACACACATACGCCCACACACACACATACACACACACACACACATATACATACATCATCATCATCATCATTGTCGCAGTCGTTTAATGTTCGCTTTCCATGCTGGTATAGATTGGACGGGTTGACTGAGGGTTGGCAAGCCAGAAGGCTGTACCAGGGTCCAATCTGATCTGGCAAAGTTTCTACAGCGGGGTGCCCTTGCTAACGCCAACCACTCTAGAGTGTAGTGGGTGCTATTTATGTGCCACCAGCATGAGGGTCAGTCACACAGTACTGGCATCAACCACACTTGAATGGTGCTTTTTACGTGCCACTGGCACAAGACCAGTCAGCTGGCACTGACATCAACCACACTCAAATGGTGCTTTTTATGAGCCACCAGCATGGGTGCCAATCAGGCGGTACTGTCATCGTCCTCAACAATGATTTCTCTTGCCTCAACAGGTCTTCGCAAGCACAGTTTATTACCCAATGATTAAAGGGTACTCTTAAATGGGCTGGTTATGCTGAACTGGCATAGGCCACAGTTACAGTCTCACTTGACTTGCTGAGTCTTCTCAATCATATATGTATATTCCCCCTCACATGTGGTGGCAGTGACTGTTGACATACATCTGGACACACATATGTACTCATCTATATATGCTTTTGGATCCTTTGATATATAAGTATGGTTATGTACACAGACACAGACATGTGTGTTGGAGTGTCTAAAACTATTTGTATGACCTTATATACTGTTTGTAGGCTTTTTATGTGCCTTATATTTTTATATTTTCATTTTTCATTTATTTATTTTTATTTTTACTGTATTCTTATTTTTATTTCTATTTTATTTTTATTTTTATTCTATACTTTATATTTGTGTTGAATTTTTGTGAATCTCTGAAGAGGCCTAGCGAATCATGCATGTACCCCCCATTTCAGCATTTCATTTGCTAATTACTCCAGCACGCAGGAGCTATTCAGATAGAATGGGGCATGCCAACGCTAGGCCAAAACAGCTGTAAGTTTCTGTTTATTCTCAAATTCCTAATGTACTTTATATTTGTAACCTTGATTGTCAATATAACATGGTATGTTATAAGCATTTGTATATTGTAGTTTTTGTCATTTAAGTTACAAAATAAATGAATTAATTCAACAGAATACACTGTCTACAAGTCGATGGATACCGCATATTCTCCTCCATTTTCTAATTGTTATATAAATTTAGGGTAAAATAACCCCCTTTTACCCACACCCACTTATTACACTTGGTATAACACTAGTGCAACAATAATTGGGTACCCTCCCAGCAGTATATTGGATAGATACTATCCCTTAGTGGGTTGAATCCTCAAGCCCTAACTCTCTTGCATTATATATATATGTGTGTGTGTGTGTGTGTGTGTGTGTGTGTGTATAAATGTCTCACTATATATATAGATATATACACACATATATATATATACATATACACACACATACGTAAGTACATTTATGTATATATATATATATATATATGTATATATATATATATATATATATGTATATGTATATTATCTACATGCATACACACACATATATACATATACATATAGTTCCATGTCAAGAATCAAGAATTGATTCTTTCTGGAGATTATCTCCCCTTCTCATTTGGAGCTGATGCCAACAGCCACAAGCAATTTGTATACATTCTCTGAAAGCAGAGATAATTTTAATAAATCAAGAATTTATTTTGTATGCTATTTAATACCCTTAATCATCTTTGTTGTTTATGCCACTGGCCACTGAATTATTTCTCTTAGCTGATTTTCATTTTATACATAAATCTATCTATCTGTCTGTCTGTCTGTCTATCTATTTATCTATCTATCTATCTATCTATCTATCTATCTATCTATCTATCTATCTATCTATCTATTTATTTGTCTGTCTGTCAATCTGTCTGTCTATCTACATGCATACACATATCTATTATCTTTTACATGTTTCACTCATTGGACTGCAGCCATGCTGGGGCATTGCCTTGAAGAAATTTTAGTCAAATGAATTGATCTGCATACTTTTTTTTGTTTTTAAGACTGGTACTTATTTTATTGGTCTCTGTTACTGAACTGCTTGGTTGCAGAGATGTAAGTACACCAACGCCGCCTCTTAAGGGGTGGTGACAAATGCACAAGCACACACACACGCACACATACACACACGCACACATACACACACGCACACATACACACACGCAGACATACACACACGCACACATACACACACAATTTTCAGCATTTTCATTAATGTCC
>NC_068994.1:40325151-40325804 GCF_001194135.2 Octopus bimaculoides | reverse complement strand
ATATATATATATATATATATATATATATATATACAGTGTGTGTACATGTAAAATAGAGGTCCCTGACTGATTTTAAAGATATAACCATTTGGGTTAGATAATAAGAGACCGAGATGCCTGGCACCTTGCTGTACTCAAGGAAACCTATACTCCACAGCAGAAGTGTTAAGACTGATCCTTCTGGTGGTGTAAAGCACTCGTTGTGGTGCTATATAAAAGTGTCTGTTCAGTGCCACATAAAAGCACCCATGCTGCACTGCATATAAGCATTCATGCAGTGCCACATAAAAGCAGCCATGCGGTGACACGTAAAAGTGCCTGTGCAATGCCACATATCAACACCCAGCACACTCTGTAAAGTGGCTGGCATTAGGGTGTCTAGCTATAAAAACCATGCCAAATCAGACTAGAGACTGGTGCAGCTCCCCAGCTTGCCAGTTCTGGTTCAACCATCCAACCCATGCCAGCCTGGACAATGAACGTTAAATGATGATGATGAGGCGAACAGAAGTTTGAGGGGACAGCAGAAACAGACGTGTGGGTGGGTAGGGGTTGCGAGAGTGTTTGAAAGCATGTGAGTATAGGAATGGTTGAGGGGAGAATATACATACATTTATATATATATATATATATATATATATATATATATATAT
>NC_068994.1:40317574-40323064 GCF_001194135.2 Octopus bimaculoides | reverse complement strand
TATATATATGTATGTGTATGTGTATGTTTGTGTGTCTGTGTTTGACCCCCACCTTCACTTGACAACCAATGCTGGTGTGTTTACGTCCCCATAACTTAACTGTTCAGCAAAAAAGACTGATAGAATGAGTACTAGGCTTGCAAAGAATAAGTCCTGGGATCGATTTGTTCAACTAAAAAGGCAATGCTCCAGCATGTCAAATGACTGAAACAAATAAAAGAATAAAAAAATACAGCTCTCAATGATACTTTCTACAATAGTCACAAACCTGGCATTTTGAAGGAGTGGGCAGATCAATTATATTGACTCCACTACATGACTAGTATTTGTTTTATTGACCCCAAAAGGATGAAAGTCAAAGTCAACTGTGACAGTATTTCAACTGAGAATGTAAAGATGGGTGAAATACTGCTAAGCCTTTTGACCAGCATGCTAACAATTCTACCTGCTCACTGCCTTATATAACACTAGAAATAATAGCTTGTAAATATTGGATTGAAAACCCCTTTTGATTGAAAAAAGTTGATGGTTGCTAACAGGGCTCAAATCCTCATCCCAAGTAGACATAACAAACGTTCTACCATTGGACCAAAGCAATCCATTGAATTTCTCCCTCCATTTTAGAAACTTTTTACTTACCAAATAAGAGCTGTATGTTGCTGATGTCATAAGAATATATAAAATCATTTATAATCATCAGTAATTTATTGCCTAAAACTTGAGAGAATATAGAAGTAATGTCTATATATTTTTGGATGAAAATGTTATATAAATGAGATATGTTCCAAGATAATGAGGCTCTATATAAATAGTAATGTTAATACTCTAAAATTTTAATGAAATTGCAATTTAAAAACTCATTTTTTTCTTTATTTTAAGCAGAAATGCATTAGTAAGTGAATAAATGTCTACGTAATTAGAAAATATTCAAGCAGAGTTAAACCTATTTGCAGAACAAAGATCAGTTCCAAGATTTCTTGGAGGAAAATACTCTAAACTGATATTGAAGAATTTACACACACTTCTTCTTCCCAGGTTAGTCATAATTAAACAGACATAGGATGAAAGGTATTGCAGATACAAAGATATAACCACATTTTCTTTTCTCAGGATTACATTGTTCAAAGTTTTTCCTTCCTTTTTAAGATGGTAGGATATGAGTTGAAGAAAATTTGGCTGCTATTTCTAGCAGGCCACTTTATATCAGTTGTTGTTGTTGTTCTTGCTGTTGTTGTTGTTCTTGCTGTTGTTGTTGTTCTTGCTGTTGTTGTTATTATTTAACCCAGCCATGACCATCCCTCTTATTTTTCCCTTTCTCCATGTATAGACCGTCTAGAACTACATTAGTCAATATGTCCTTCTCTTTTCTTTAACTTATAGGGGAGAAATAGTTGCTATTTCTAACAGGCCAAACGACTGTCTACACAAATGATTCTCAACCAGGGTCCAATATGTCCCTTCCACTCTTTTATTTGTTTCAGTCATTTGACTGTGGCCATGCTGGAGCACTGCCTTTAGTCAAACAAATCAACCCCAGAACTTATTCTTTGTAAGCTTAGTACTTAGTCTATTGGTCTCTTTTGCCAAACCACTAAGTTATAGGGATGTAAGCACACCAACATCAGTTGTCAAGCAATGGTGGGGGGACAAACATAGACACACAAACACCCACACACACAAACACCCCCCCCCCACACACACACACATTATGTGACAGGCTTCTTTCAGTTTCCATCTACCAAAGCCACTCACAAGGCTTTAGTCGACCTGAGGCTATATCGGAAGACACTTGCCCAAGATGCCGCTCAGTGGGACTGAACTCAGAACCATGTGGTTAGTAAGCTAGCTACTTACTACACAGCCACTCTTGTGCCTATTTATATTTTTGAAGTACTTTCAACTATTAGTATATATTACTCTCACTTCATGAAATGTACCATGAGCACTGGCATTCATGGACATCCATGCCAAAGTTTAAAGATTCGTGGTTTTCCTTGGAAATGATATAACTATTGTTTCCTGTTGCCCTCAACTAATATATTTACAGTTTACTCTGCTTGTTTCCTGCTTTCCCAAGCTTACTCTTGAGGCATAGAGCTTATTTTGACCTTAAGGCAGGAGCATTGGCTCATATGGCATCAAGGAATGTTCACATAACAATAGGTCTGTGTGACACATGTCAAGGTGTCAGACATCTTTTGGGTTTGGTATGCTAAGCTGCAGGACTCTCTTCAGCCATTTGACCTGAGTCTAGGACATTTACCCCCACCATGGACAATAACCCCACCCCCTCACAAGGACAATTACCCCTGAGTACAACAGATGATGATTTAAAATTTCTTAATATATTATAGAAAGGGTAATTAACCATGGGAGGTAATTGTCCTAGGGGATAGTTGTCATCGGGGGTAATTGTCCTATGGTGGTGGGGGGGGGGGTAATTGTCCTCGGAGGGTAATTGTCCTGATATGCTTTGACCCGTAACTGGATCCCTTGATAGGTAATACTACCTTGGATCAGAACAGACTTAGGACTGTGTTAACTAAGAGGTGACTCCATATTCCATAAAACTGTTGAATTCCCAAGCTGGAATCTCAACTATCAAATGCAGTTTAATCTTTTAGTATTCACATTATTTTGTCAAAAGTAATGGTTACTTATTCACATTGTTTTGAACTAGTCGTGCATTATTTTATAGCTTTGAGATTTTGATGAGGTAACTGTTAATTTTTAGAATGATATTGTAAGGTTGTTGTGAGAAGCCAGACCTAACCAGTTTGAGTGTAAAACAGGTAGAATATTTGGCTGGATATGGCCGTTTTAAATGCTAAAGGGTTAATATATTTGCTGGTGAAGTTGCAGCAATATTATTACATTTTACTATTATTCTATATTGATTTCTAACAATGGTTTCAGGCCACCAATTCTGAGAAGAAGGTATAGTAGATTAAATTAATTCCTGTACTTGATTGGTACTTAATTTTATTTCACTATCTGAAACATTACAGGGCAAGTTGACCTCAATTAAATTTGAACTCAGAGTCCATAGCAGCAGGACAGATGTGGCAAGGCTGGTGTTCAAACAATCCTGCCACTTCACTACACTGATCCTCCAAAAGATGAAAGGCAAATTTAACCTCAGCAGGATTTGAGCGTAGAATGCAAAGAGAGAGTTGGATCAAATACTGTGAGGTGTTCTCTCCAAGACTCTAATGACTGGCAAATTAACTTGCCTTGTTATTCCTTGTAATTATCCCAATTGGTAATATAGGCTTGAAGTGAAGTACTTAAATCTATCAGATTTAAGTACTTGAGAGATACATATATAAATATGTGCATGTATGTGTATGTGTGTGTGTGTGTGTGTGTGTGTGTTTTGTGAAAGATATATATATCATCTCCAAAGAGATGAAAAACGACATGTACTGCACACATTTTGGATATGCTTAACTGCTAACACTTCCACTCCTGTAGATTTTATCTCAAACAAACAATACTCCCAGTAGCCCTGCCATGCCAGGGATTGCAATACCAGGCAGTGACTCTTGTGGCTTCTAATCTTAACTCACTGAAAGTGTTAACATCTAAATGCTTTGTCTTGGTGTAAAAGATAAGCTACAGAAAATATTCTGCTCAACACCAGACTTGCTTGTCACTTGTTTGACCTTAACCAGTTGAGCATGTCCCTTAGTTGCTGATATGTGCCTCACTGATCATGAGCAGGAGTAGAGAAGCATCATAATCATTTATTGTGAGGAATTCTTTGAGGTTTGAATAATTCACCTCTGGAAACATGGCCGTTTCATTTATCATCCTTAAGTAACTATTATTCTGGGACATTTTGAGTGGGATAGGTTGCTCGGTTTAAAGAAAATTCTATCTGGGTCCCACCTGCAAGATCGTGCACTGTTTATCTTGATGTAAGGTCACCACGTTGTGTGCATATGGTTGTGAAGTATGTACCTGCTGTACTCTTGTCAGATGGGTAGTCCTGATGGGTATGTTAGATTTTGTATATTTGTACATCAGCACCCCTTTGACAGCATATGCTGCTCTCTCACTCAATAATCCTTTCTACTGGAAGCACAAGGCCTCAAATTTGGGGAAAGGGATTAAGTCAATTCATCAACCCTAGTACACAACTGTTACTTAATTTATTGACCCCTAAAGGATGAAAGGTAAAGTCGACCTCGGTGGAATTTGAATGCCGAACGTAGCCGCAGATGAAATACAACTATGCATTTCACCTAACATGCTAACGATTCTCTCACTCAATAATAATAACTAATTCTTTTTAACTTTAGCACAAGTCCAGCAATTTTAGAGGGAGGGCATTAGTTGATTACATCGACCCCAGTATGCAAGTGGTGCTCATTTTATTGATGCCAAAAGAATGATGATGATGACGATGACAACAATTTCTTTTATTTGCCAGAAGGGCATCAGATAAGGAGTACATAACAAGGACATTTTACAATTTGTGTGGGGGTTTATATAAAGGATAGGGATGATGATGATGATGATGATAGTAATTATGATGATGATGATGATAATAATAATAATAATAATAATAATAATGATAATAATAATAATGATAATAATAATAGCAACAACACCAACAACAACAGCAACAATATTAATAATGTAAATTTGGAAGAACTGCTCAATTCATTGATTAATGATTTCTAAAAGGGAGTCTCAGTGATGAGAAATTTTATACCTTAATATGATTTATCAGGAAAAATCTAATAATCTAACAGCAGACTCTCTATTGCTATTTCATTATATACACACATGCCAATATTACAGCATGTCTGATGATATTGCAATGGTAGATTAAAATGCCTTATCTCCAATTATTTAGATAAATATGCACATGGTAAATAATTTACAGAACAAATATTGCAAAGTTTGTATGGAATTTCCATTGCTTTACAAAGAACTAACAGTAAATACAAGGAATATACATCAAAGAAATTGAGTTATAATTTCGTTGGACAGATAATAAAAACCAAGCATTCCCTAAATATGTAAAAGAGAGACGCGTACTCATAACATATTTAATTTCTACTATATTATAGAAGCCATGACGATGATGATGAGGATGATGATGATGATGAGGATGATGATGGTGATGGTGTTGGTGTTGGTGATGGTGATGTTGGATAATTGATGATGTACATATCTGTGAGCTGCATGTGTGAGTGATAGAAGGAAGGAGAAAGAGGAGAGAGAGAGATAGGAAGAGCAGGAGAAAGAAGAAGAAGAAGAAGAAGAAGAAGAAGAAGAAGAAGAAGAAGAAGAAGAAGAAGAAAAGGAGGGAGAGAGATGATATTGAAAGAGAGAGAGGCAGAGAGAGAGAGAGAGAGAGAGAGGCAGAGACAGAGAGAGACAGAGAGGCAGAGAGAGAGAGAGAGAGAGGCAAAGACAGAGAGAGAGAGAGGCAGAGAGAGAGAGAGAGAGAGAGAGGCAGAGACAGAGAGAGACAGA
>NC_068994.1:40314350-40317408 GCF_001194135.2 Octopus bimaculoides | reverse complement strand
AGAGAGAGAGAGAGGCAGAGAGAGAGAGAGGCAGAGAGAGAGAGAGGCAGAGAGAGAGGAAGGGGAGATGAGAAGAAGAAAGAAGAAGGAAGGAAAGGAAAGAAAGCATTTGAGACATAATTGGGTAGATTGAGAGAGCCATAGTTATGCAACTACCCGTTCCCTTGGGTAATGATAGTCAGTTCTGTTGTTATTGTTGTTGTAGTTGCTGTTTAGCCCTTGGCCAGCTCAGAGAAGATACATTCTCTGCAAAAAGAAAAGCATTCCATATCTAGCGATAACCATCCTATCTTTGTAAGGCCATGTTGGATCAAATTATCTAATGTCTCCCTTTACCTATTCAAGATTGTATGGAGTGATCTGAAGGAGTCTTGTCTGCTATTTCTAGCAAATCAAGCAACCACATTCAGGTTCCCTTGTAAGAGTTTCCTTTATTTGATTTGTGCATGAATGTATTTGCATATGTGTAAGAAAGACAAACAACACAATATGGAGAGGAATATTCGATGGGATTATTATATATTAGATTGATATTAATTCAGCTTCATATTAATTCATTCTCCCCATATGCGACGGGACAAAGTTATAAGTGGGTCTTAATTATTAGTTTGTTTGAAAATTTATGACTGATTTGAAAATTAAATACCACCGAAAATATTGTTATTTTCTATCTCTCTGATGTTGACGTTGTTTGCTAACAGACATCACCATTATCAAACCTTAAACATTCAGATTACTTAGTCAAATTTAATACTCATTCATTGATATTGCTTTGAATTAATCATATCTTATCTCATAGCTTTGGGATTTCGGTGACGTGGATGTTTACTTTTAGAATGACACTATAGGGTAGGTGTGAGAGGCTTGACCTGGCTGGTTTGAAGATAAAACAGGTAGGATATTTGGGCTGGGTATGACTGGTTTGAATAATAAAGGGTTGATGTCTGTTTTCCATGTTGGAATAAGTTGGATGGTTTGACAGGAGCTGACAAACCTTCAGAGATCTGGGCAAAGCTGTTGTCTGCTTTGGTATGGTTTCCATGGCTGAATGATCATCCTAACAACAACCACTTCACAGGGTGTACTGGGTCAGGAAAAAGATATACATGCATAGTATATTATGTGTACTGCTTATGTTAGTCAGACTAATGTCCTCATGTGGATTGTTACTTTATATTTTGGCTGTTGTATACTCCAGCTTTCTTCAGGTGTCTTGCATTGAGCTCTGTTGTGGTATCGGAATTTTGAACCTAAACTTTCATTTGATCCATGAGGGCACACAGTTTTCATTCCATTCTTTGAATAGTGAAACAATCAAGATGAAGATGCCAGTCCAACTAATATAAATGGCATACATGAAATAAATTCCTTCTCTCAGAAATATAGAATTGCATTACATAATATATTTATGCATACTTATATATACATCCTCATCATTATCATCGTTTTAAAGTAAACTTTTCAGTGCTTGTATGGGTCAGACAGAATCCAATGAGGTAGATTTTCTACAGCCAGATACCCATCCTGCCATGAACCTTCACATGTTTCCAGGTTATATACATATTGTCTGTGTATCTGTGTCATTGTGTTTGTGCTTGGCCCCCACGATCACTTAACAACTGGTGTTGGTTTGTTTTTGTCCCCATTAGTGTTTCCGCAAAAGATATCGATTGAATAAGTACCAGACTTAAAATATTAACTCTGGGACGAATTTGTTTGACTAAACCTTTCAAGGTACTTCAGTATGACAGCAGTCCAATGATTGAAACAAGCAAAAGACAAACATGATATTATAATAGGTTTTCTGGTAGTCAAAGAAAACTACAGCCATGTTTTTATTATTGATGGTGGTTTCTGATTCTATTATTAATTCACAATTTGTCTACTCTACCAAGAACTGTTTGACATGTACCTATCTGACTTCTCCTGAGTCACTTGTCATTTTGATCAGCATGGTTCTTCATAGTTCTTCATATTCCTAATTCACATTCCTGCAGAAATATATTGCCTGAGGTTTTAAATAGTATAAGCCATGAAATTCTCTTTGTCACGCAAGTTTTCAAACTTAGGAAGAAAGAAGGACAGTTCAACCCAGTGTATTGTAATTCAAAATGGCATGTAGATTAAAAACCTACACTTGTATTTCATGACTGATTAATTTCCATATACAGCATAAGTTTTCTTTCCACCAGTAATTCTGAATACTATCAATACTTGGTGCAAACCCATTTTCAGTTTTTCTTCAATTCTCTTGAATGTCTTTCACACTTTTGACTTCTACTCACAACTTCTCTGTTATTCTTCCTTTCAATAGTAATGATGGTGTTGGGCTTTTTCTTTCAATAAGCTTGCCAGAATCCTATTAATTCATCTTTACCTGGTCTCAAACCACTTAACTGATTTGTTGCCATCATCCTGCATTACATATGTTATTAATTTCGAACAAACGAAGGTGGTGTTCTTTACTTTTCTAGTGTTGGTTTGATGTTTTCTGCAATACCTTTAATACCATTTCACTAAATCTTAATTCATGTAACCACAATTTGTAAGTCCTTATCTGTTAATAGCTTACAGTGTGTAATTATCTTTCAGAATTTCAATTTCTTTATAGCTTGTTTTCATTTTCTTCTATTCTTACATCTATATAATTCATTTGCTGTCCTGGCAATCTACCAATTATACCCTTTTTCTGTACACTTGTGGCTTTTTGCCAAAGCACAAATTATTAATTGTAGCTTGGCAGAAACGTTAGAGCAACAGACAAACTGCATCACAGTATTTCTTCTGTTTTTTTTTTGTTTTGTTTTTTAATGGTCTGAGATCAATTCCTGCCCCTTGTACCTAAATCAGAAATAATAATAATAATAATAATAATAATAATAATAATAATAAAAAGAGCACCGGGCTGAATAACAACATGGATGTGCTACACCGGGCTCCCTATACAAAAACATATCTAATCCAATAACATCGATGGAATTAGGCAACAGAACCGGTGGAAGATTTGAAGGAAGCGGTCTTTTAACGAAGATAATTTTTTTTTTATTCTTAAAAAATG
>NC_068994.1:40305689-40310143 GCF_001194135.2 Octopus bimaculoides | reverse complement strand
AAAACAATACCTATTGTCATAGGTGCCCTGGGAATGACAGCGAAACGGGCTGATTACTACCTAGATCAGATTCCAGGAAACCCCAAAATGGCTGAAGTTCAAAAGATAGTGCTCATGGGAACTGCCCATATCCTACGTAAAATACTGTCTATGTGATCTCAAATTTTAAAGCAAACACATAATTTTCTTATGGTTTCTTAAACATTCACTTGAACAAAACTGTACAAATCCAAATATATGGTACCCTAGGCATAACACCTACATGAACTTCTAACTTGTTGTCTCTTGAGGTCTCTGGGTGAGACTTGGATCCAACTTGTACAAATGCAAAACAAAAGTCAAACATAAAATAATAATAATAATAATAATAATAATAATTAGGAAAGAGGGAGTATTGAGAGCAGAGAAAAAAGGGGAAACAAAGGAAGAATTACAAAATGGACATGAAGAAGAATTATGCAAGAAAGGACTACAAAATCAATTCCATGTAGCCACAACAGAAGTTTCTGGAAAAAATAGATGGGATTCGCTGATGAAAGGTACCCTAAGAAAAGAGGCTGAGAGCACTATACTGGCAGTGCAAGACCAAGCTTTGGCCATGAACTGGAGGGTCAACCTTCGGAATGAGTAAGCATCTCTGCTGTGCTGCATCTGCAATAGAGTGGATAAAACCATTGCCCATATTATGAACGAATGCCCTAGACTTGCCCAAAAGCACTGCAAGTTGTGGTGACACAACCAGGTAGCAAAATTGCTACATAAGAAACTGTGTGGAAAGCTTGAGAGAGGCAAGGTGTGCTATGAGCACAACAAATCACAGAGAGTGGCAGAGTCAGAGACTAGCAAAACCCTCTGGGATTTCCCAATCCAAACAGATCAAATGCTAGAATACTATATATACCATATAGCCCATGTTGCATGCCCTTTTGACCCACAAATAGTCAAGAAGGAAAGCGAAAAGATAGACAGATAAACCTTCTTAAGTACGAAATAGCCCGATTATGGAAAATGAAGAAGGTGAAGATAGTGCCAATTATTGTTTGGTCCTTGGGAACAGTATCAGAAGGCATCAAGAGGAATATAAAGGAAATTGGAATAGAGTGCCCAGTAGAACTGTTACAAAAGTTTTGCCTCCTTGGCATGGCCAGAATAATCAGGAAAGTATTAGATAGCTGAAAAGAATGAATAACATGGTACTATGGGCTGCAGTTGTAAGCCTACTATGCATGCAAGACTCCAGGAGCTCCAACAAAACCAGTGATAAAGAGAAAATAATAATAATAATAATAATAATAATAATAATAATGCCTGGATGCAGTACCAGGCAGTGGCTCTCATGGCTTCTGATCTTAATTGATTGGAAGAGTTATCATGTGTATTGTTTTGTTTTGGTATAAAAAGATGGGCTACAGCAAATATTCTGCTTAATACCACAGATTTGCTTGTCAGTTGTTTGACCTTAACCAGTTGAGCATGTCCCTTGGTGGCTGACGATGTGTGCATCTCTGATCATGAGCAGAAGTAGTGGGGGAGCATCATAGCCATGTGTTAAGAGGAATTCTTTGGGGTTTGAATAATTCACCTTTGGAAACATGGGGGTTTTGCTCAACATCCTTAAACAAACCTTATTCAGGGACCTTTTGAGTAGGATGGGCTACCCGACCTGAAGAAAATTCTAACTGGGCCCCACCTGCGAGGTCATGCACTGTTTATCATGATATGAGATCATCATATCGCACACATATGGTTGTGATGCATGTACCTGGTGTACCTTTATCAGATGGGTAGTCATGATGGGTATATTAGGCTTTGTATGTTTTACCCCAGTGTCATTTTGATGGCATGCACTGCTCTCTCACTCACGAGAAATTATCTAATTAACCTTTAGCATGCTTTGGCACATCATGGCACCATATAAGTTTTCTCCCCTATAGATGCAGGTGCATTACATTGCATTGAGAGGGGAGAAAACTCGTACGGCAACATGAGGCATCTACTATATGCTAAAGGTAAAAAAAGCAAAAGTTATGGCACTATCAGTTGTATCACTAAAACTGAAAAGACTAACAGTTTTGAGGGGAGGGGTTTAGCAGATATCTTCAACCCCAATATTTGTTTTGTATATTATTTTCAGTTACTGAGTTTGATGGTATCAACTATGGACTTCAATTTTGGTAACAAAGGAATAATCTCGTTAGATGTTTGTAGAGAGTAGAGAGAATTTAGAAGAAATTCAAAGTAGCTTCTAGGTATTTAGGCATCCAACGGTCAGTTCAGGTCATGTGGTTGTTTATGCTATCAAAGTGACATCAGTTATATTTAATTAGGATGTTGACATCATTTTGTCAGCATTCTGCAGGATGATGTATTCAACAACACAAGTTCATTACACTTAGATACAGCACATGATGGTGTAGACAAGGTATTGGCACCAGGCATTCAATTAGCATCTATAGCAACAACATTTGCACGTGGTAAGTAATGATGCTGTCAGGTAACAGAAGAGATTGCATAACTGACATGAGTAAGCTGTAGTCTTTATCTACAGCCTGGATTGTATACCTTACCTTTAAGTGCAAGCCAGCCTTATATATATAATAGTAATGATAATAATAATAATCACTAAGATGTGGCAGCTATCTGAGTCAAACATAAAGGTTGTCTCTATTGTCATCAGAGCATTCGGTACAATACCACCCAATCTAAAAAAACATCTGGAAATATTAGAAATACCCTACAATCTAAGTGTATTGCAAAAGTCGGCATTACTTGGAACTGCGCTCATATTGCATGAAGTACTGTCTGTCGGAGGTCCTTGTTGTGATTTAACAAACAGTACAAACTCCCAGGGTAGTGGCTCTCATGGCTTTTGATTTTAAATGATTAGAAGTGTTATCATGTAGATTGTTTTGTCTTGGTATAAAAGACGTGCCACACCAAATATTTTGCTCAATATCACAGATTTGCTTGTCAGTTGTTTGACCTTAACCAGTTGAGCATGTCCCTTAGTGGCTGACGATATGTGCATCTCTGATCATGAGCAGAAGTAGTAGGGGAGCACCACAGCCATGTGTTGAGAGGAATTCTTTGGGGCTTGAATAATAATTGACCTCTGAAAACTTAGGTGCTTTGTTGATCATCCTTAAAGAAACCTTATTCAGGGACCTTTTGAGTAGGATGGGCTACTCGACCTGAAGAAAATTCTAATAGGGCCCCACCTGCAAGGTTATGTGCTGTTTATCTTGGTATGAGATCAACATGTTGTGCACATATGGTTGTGATGCTTGGTGTACCCTTATCAGATGGAAGTCATGATGGGTATATTGGGCTTCATATATTTTACCTAAGTGTCACTTTGAAAGCATGTACTGCTCTCTAATTAATAATAATAATAATAATAACAATAACAATAATAATAATAATAATAATAATAATAATAATAATAATGTAGAAGGATCTGCAAAGTGATCATGGTAAAACACAGTTTGTTAGACTCTAGCACAAACATGGCTTGTATAGGGAACACAGATGACTCAATTATTGATCAATAAAATTTATTAATCAGATATAGTTCGTCCCATATTAAGATTAGGCAGAAACTGCTAAGATGATAAGTGCTATACAACTCCATCTCAGAAGCAAAAATTGTTATTTGTAATGTAATATTCGAATCTGTAAATAGAAGGGATGGAAAAAGTCATTGAGCTCTACAGCTGTTTCAAAAGAACATCAGATGTATGTTATGCAACATTTCAAGTGTCTGTAAGAGTAGTGTTTTCTCCTCATGTACACGTGACATTTTTAGTGGAAAATAATCTGCTGCAGAGGAGAATGCAAAACTGGGCTAGTAGAAAAAGGGGCAAAAAATGAGTGTCGATTGGAATTGGTTAAGAATCAATGATGTATCTTACTCACCAATTACTCAAGCAAGATTGATCTCCTTTTGTCATCAACATATGCAAATTACTGTAGAGTCTACAGCAGATAATAATCTCATTAATGTATATGTGACATCAATGCTAGGCAGCCATTATGTTGAAGCGGGGATGTTGATTTCTTATGAGAGATAAAAAGGAGTAATAACATCATAACAGAGAAAACCAGGGAAGAGCAAAGAGGGGGGGGGGGAGAAAAAAGAAGAGAAAAGGAAAAAGTAAGGTGACAGGTGAGGGTTACTAGTATGTATACAAATATGGATAACTACCTTTCATACAAAAAGAAAAAAGAGAAACTATGTTGATATATGGATACTAAGCATATACCTATATACATGCACTCATAGGCATACTGAATATAGATATATATATATATATACATACATACATAAATACATATATATATACATATATATATATATATATATATAAATATATATACACACACATATATATACATGTATATATATATATATATATATATATATATATATATATATATATACACACATATATATA
>NC_068994.1:40295868-40305613 GCF_001194135.2 Octopus bimaculoides | reverse complement strand
ATATATATATATATATATATATATATATATATATATATATATATATATCTATATATATATATATATTACCAGATATACATATGGCCCAAACATGAATATTTATTAACAGACTTGTCACACACATACAAATAAATAAATAAATAAATAAATAAAGATATAGCTGCAGGTACATATACACTTAAGGCATAAATTGTACAAACAAATACGATTGCACGATATCGAACATAAAAGTATAATATCAAGTATATCTGTAGACACGCACATTTATAAACAAATAGAATGTAGGTACAGGTATGTATACACTTAGACATGAATCATACAAGTGAAACCAATCATACAATATTAAGATAAATGTATAGTATGAGGTATGTATATAAACACATAAACAAATATACATTCACACATAATTATGCCGGAATTAAAGGGAAGGCAGAAACAAGGAATTGCGCAAAATAATAAAAAGACATATGTGAACAAACTAGCATGTGTAGTCAGAACTGCATAACTTTATACACACACACACATACACATACACACACATTCATATGTGCAATATATAAATCCTCACGCACACTTGGAAGAGCAAAAATCAAAACAATAATATGTACATCTTTTATAACATGCTCATGTACACAAAAATCTGGAACAGCATTTGCTGTGGGATTTAGTCTAGATCATCTCGATAGAGATTTTGTGTGTTAAAAACATATTGTTGTCCATATATGTGTCAAGCCACTAATGTTTTGGTATGATTTTTGCCGTTTCAATGACTGACACCATATTGTCAGCTGAAGGAAGTTACAAAACATTAATATCTCACAGTCCACTGATATTATATGAGGCATGTTGTGCTTTTAACAGACAAAGTCGCAACAGCAGACTTGTTCACTAAGACTAATACCACAGCATGCTCAGTTCCACGTTTGTGGATACATAAATGTGTTATAAATGATGTATACAACATTTACATGCATATATGCAAACACTCACATATATACTTATGTTTGTATATGAATATATATGTGTATGCATGGGTACGTTTGTGTGTGTGTGTACATGTACATATATATATATATATATATATATATATATATATATATATATATATATATATATACACACACATGTACATGCACACATGTGTGTGCGTGTACATATATATATATATATGTATATGTAAGAAATATTTCATGTGTAGAGGATTTATAAAAGAAGCGAATAGACCCAAAATATTATCTGTAGCAGGGGGTTCATAAATTAAACGTCTGATTCTTAAACTTATTTTCACACTAAAATAGGAACTTACTCATGCATATCAAAATGTTAACTTAAAGAGGCAGGCATGCACTTCTAACAGGAACAAATGGGCAAACCTATATTATGCAACTGTCATCATTAGAAGCTGGCCATATCCTTGTTCAGAAACAGAATATAGATTGAAATATGTATAAGACAGAGAGGAGTAAGAAGTGGTTTTCAAATTAACAAGCAGGTTTCTTATAATACAAACAAAAAAAACTCAGATATTTAGAAATGGTGACTCCTAAACTTACTGTAAAGTAAAATAATTTGATTGAGCCTATATAGGATTGCTTAATGTGCCAAGATTTCTTTTTGCTTTTTATTTGTTCCAGTCATTGAACTACAGCCATGCTAGAGCAATGCTTTGACTGATTTTAGTCAAATGAGTGGACTCCAGTACTTATTTTTATTTTTTTAAAGCCCGATACTTATCCTATCAGTCTCCTTTTACTGAACTGCTAAGTTACAAGGATGCAAACAATCCAAACTGGTTTTAAAACCGTGGTGCAGGACAAGCAAAAGGACAGACATAAAAACACACACACACACACACACACACACACACACACACACAACACACACATACACACATATATATTGATGTATATATACATATATACACAATTTGAGCTTCTTTCAGTTTCTGTCTACCAAATCCACTCAGAATTTGGTTGGTCCATGATGTAGTAGGAAACACTTGCTCAAGATGCCACGCAGTGGGACTGAACTCAGAAATATGTGGCTAAACAAAGAAAAAATAGAACAAAACATTCTTGATGTACAAAAACACTTAATTACTCTCCTAATTAGCTCACACATTTGTCTCCAATTTGCTGTTTTTACAAATGAAACTTATTAACTCAAGAGCAAAAAATCTCTCTCAAACACAAATCTATTTAAGAAATCAATTGTAATTGATTTTGTTCCTTTGTGTAATTTTGTAAAATTCCAAAGTTAAAGGTATCTGCAATATTTAGACTGAGATCTTTCACTAAATTGTATGCATTAGTTAATGAACAGACAGTGAGTGAATGTATGTGTTATGGCTAGCTTTGGACAAGTAATCCCTTGACCACTAGTCAAATGATACTGTCATATTTATCAAACTTGCAAATGCAAATGTATACAAATAGTTGATGTATATGTATATATGTGTATATTGGTGTATTTAATCTCCATTTATATGAATAGTTTGTGTATTTATGAATGTACCATTCGCAGCAGTGAATTCACACAGCATTTAAATTTATAATATTACACAATGCTTGTAAGTATATGTATGTATTTACATATTTATATGCATACACACATACACACACATATATGCATTTGTGTGTATTTTTGCACGTGTGTGTGTGTGTACATACATTTACATATTGATATATAATGTATGTATGTGGGTGCATGTATGCATATATGGATGTATGTTGGTATATTCGTGGATGTTTGCTGGTGTTATATGTATTTGTATCAATAATTGTGAATTCATGCTTGTACAGACAAGCCTCCCTATTTGTACATACAGTATTTAAATTTACCCAATTACCATAATCATGCATATATTCATTTGTGTGCGCGTGTGTGTATGTGTATTTTTATATTATATTAAGTTACTGGAAATTGAAACTTCCAATAAATGCATAAATGAACTCTTCAACTTATTTTGAGTTCCCCTTTTTCTATGCACTATATCACTTCACACAAGCATGCACACACGCATGCACACGCACACACACACACACACACACACACACACATACACGCACACACATACATGCTGACATGATTTCATGGGTCTTGTCCTGTACGTCTAACCATTTTGAGAGTTCTTTAACCATGTCGTTTGTGAGGACCAACACTGATCATATATCAGTGCTTCTTCCAATGTCTTTCACAGCCACGCTCTTATTACCAAATTGTCATATGTTGTATGCATCATATTACCCACATATCTGTACAAGTGAAGGCTTGCACTTAGAACAAGATGTATAAAACCACTTCTATCTAACTCTTTTAGATCCAAACTAAACATTATGTCCTGTATGTCTGCAATTTTTTTTATCTCCGTTTCAAACTTCAAGACCAGTGATTCTCAACCATTTTTCCCCTGTGGACCCCCTCTGGTTCCTTTTTTGCTTGGATGGACCATCACAGCCATTCAATGTTTTAAAATTCTTATATTTTTATAATTAAATATTATTAGAAATTATATAAAAAATTTGTTACCATATTTTGTATATAGGTGCAGACATGGCTGTGTGGTAAGAAGCATGCTTTCCTACCACATGGTTTTGGATTTAGTTCCACTGCATGGCATGTTGGGCAACTGTTTTCTACAATAGCCTTGGGCCAACCAAAGCCTTGAGAGTGGATTTGGTAAACGGAAACTGAAAGAAGCCCGTCATATATATATATGTATATATTTATGTGTGTGTGTGTCTTTGTGTCTATGTTTGTACCCCAATCATCACTTGACAGCTGATGTTGGTGTGTTTACATCCTTGTAACTTAGCAGTTCAGCAAAAGAGTGTGATGAAATAGGTACTAAGCTTGCAAAGAATAAGTCCTGGAGTTGATTTTTTTGACTAAAACTCTTCAAGGTGGTGCTCCAGCATGGCCGCAGTCAAATGACTGAATCAAGTAAAAGAATAAAAGAATAAAAGAATAGTAGAAGTATGAGCAATTTATTAGCAACAAAATTTTATATGGACCACAAACAGTAATATGGACCCCAAACAGTAATATGGACCCCAGTTGAGAACCAGTATTTTATACTATTATAAAATCAAACAACAGCATTTTTTTATTATTAAACTTCTAATGAAGTAATGTCTACTGAAAGATTGTGCAAAATTAATCTTATATCTCAGTTTATCTGCATCATTGTGATAATCCCCATCATGTGCTCTGAGATTTCTTTTAAGACCAGCACTTGACCTAAGATTCAAAATTTCTACAGAATTTTTATAGGTTACTTGTGGTATGGTAATCTTATGCACTTTCATGTGCCTTTTCAAATCAGATTTACTCTGACAGATTATCAATTATACAACACAGGTGTTGTTCTCATAAAAAGCGGGCAATTCATTGTTGACGCATCTCAATTTTGCGAATTATGGCATAATTTTATGTGGCTTATATAGCCAGCTTTTTATGGGGCATGTCACTCTCAAAACTGTATTTCCAATGCTTAATATCAGCTAGTGCCTTAATGATACTTCCCTTTTTCAAAGTATTTTGACTAGCACAAATCTAGCAATAATTTCCTTTACTAGAGACCTCCATTCATTTCTATCAGTCACTTTTGCATTCCAGAATTTTAAATCTATTATCAGTTTCACTAGATTGTCATCAATACAGTCCCTGTACCATTTCTTTGGAGTATGCTGTGGGCATTTCCCAAATTGTAACTTCCCATAAAAATCTGCTTAGGCATTTTCAATAAATTTTCTGCTGCATGTGTTGCCCTTAGTCCAAAAGACCAATCTGATGTTCATGCTGGTACTTAATGAACTCTATGTGGAGCCTAATATCTGTAGAAAAAATACAAGATTAGGAGTGGTGGGTACACTTCCATACATGCTAAGTACCTAGAGATGGCAGTCTTGATTTTGAAATTATACAGTTTGAGTCACCTCCACACGACTTAGAGTTTCGTTGATCCATACAACAAATTCATTACATAAGGTGCTAAGAGCAGCATGAGAGATTTTATGAGAAATTCATGATAGCTTCTAAGTCTTAGGACTCTCTTGGTCAGTTCAGGTTATGTAGTATTAATGCTATGAATGTGACACAACTATATTCTTTATTTTTAACATCCTGTCCAGATACATGGGCTTAAAATTAAAGTTTCCGGTGTTACTTAAATAGCATTAATATCATGTGACCTGAGATGAACAATAGACGCTTAACACCTAGGAACCATCTTGAATTTCTCTCAAAATCTCTCATTCTGCTCCTTGCATCTAATGAGATAGATGTGTCCTATGCACCCACGAAACTTAAGTCATGAATGTGTGAAGTGCTGCTCTCTTTCATTTGTTCACACAAATATGCATGTCATACATATAAACATATGTGTGTGTGTGTAAGTGCGCATGTGTGTGTATACATAGTTTGCAGTTCCATTGTAGGTAGGATCAACAAAAAATGTACTCTGTCCAGTGAGAGATAAATATCATTTAATATACACAATTACAAAAGTGCACATTATTTTCTTGTGTTTTCTCATAGTCCAGTGTGTTGGTTTTAAATACATTTAACATTATGAACTGAGCCTGAAAGATCACTTGGAGATAAGTGAGATGTTATATAAATCTGCCAGTTTAACCATTTTGTATTCAAATTTCTTTGTCAAATGCATTGCTTATTTATTCTCATTGTTTTGAATTAATCAAACATTATATTGCAACTTCAAGATTTCAATGGGTGTATTATATATTTTTAGAATGACAAGACTGAGTAAGTGTGAAAGGTTAGATTTGGCGAGTTTTAACATAAAGCAGGTAGAATATTTTAGCTGGATATGGCCAGATTAAATGCTAATAGGCTAATGTAATAGGCTAATATTATGAGAACATCTTAGCATGATGTTAAAGAGATTCAGGTCAGTAGTAGAGAAATAGTTCTGTCTTAGAGTTGTGATGTGATATGAGCATGATTTTTGCAGAGAACAAATTTAAAGTTGATACCAACATCATCTGAGCAATGCTAAAGGAAAAATTATCCACATCATACAAATGATATAGCACTCAAGGTACCATTGGGAGGAATAAATATGTGTATATATATATATATATATATATATATATATATATATATATATACTTTTATGTACATCTGTGTATAAATGTGTGTGTGTGCATGTGTGTGTATGCATATATACCAGTAAGCTACCAGGTGTTAGTCATTCATTTTATTATCCAATAATATATATATATATATATATATATATATATATATGCATATATGTATGTATTTTAATTATGATCATTCAGGTTTTCTTTGTATATCAGGAATAACATATTCCTATACTCTATCCTTTTGTAAAAAAAAGAAGATTTTTTGATCCAAGTAGATTTATCTTCTATTCCTTGCAGTTGACTGGAAAGAGAACATATATTCCCAATGATCTCAAATCATGTATCTGCCTCATGTCAGGCAAATATGTTACCTATTACACCAGTGAGTTGGTTGTTGCTCTGGATTGTATAATTCACTACTGTAGATAACTGCAGCATTCTGAAATCAATGAGCAAATTTAGTTATCTAATAGCATAGAGTTCAATCTCTTTTGAGTGTTACATCTATCTAGAGAAAGATGTATCACTCACACTCAAATTAAATGCTTCAATGGAGTTGAGTAGCCCAAAAGATTTTTGTTACTTGGAGAGGATTCGATTAACTATTATCTTACCTGTTTGAGCTGTCAATAATTTACCTTTCTAAATCACAAAGCTTGTTACTGAACAAAATGTAAATTAAGTCTTTTTATATTGAATATAGCCTGATAACTTTTCTTAGCATGAGCAAATCTACTTCTTTATTATATTATTTCAAAGACTAAAGTCTTTGCTGATGTGATTCTGCTAATAGTAATAGGTGCATTAATATTATTAAGAACTTCACAGGCAGTGTGGTATTGTGATAAGTTTCAGGCAAATGAAATCCACGACCTTGATTCTAATATTAAATGGAAGCTAATTTTAGATAATGTAAACTTCCTTTTGCGAGGTTTGACCTTCATGATTAGTTGTTAATGGACTGTAAATCTAAAATGTGAAACTATTTAGTTACATAACATAATTATAGCGTTGGTAGTTGTTTAAATGGTAATTCTTTGCATTACTCTATTGTATAACTTCTTCCAGCTTGTCAAGAGTTGGTTGAATTAGAAGAACAATTGCGGTGTTTTTAAGATCAAATTCCATGCAGTCGACTCCAGCTTTTGTTTCTAATGAAGTCAATAAGATAATTACCACTTGTCAAGAAACTGGATTTGATATATCTGAATATACTCATGGGGGTGGCACTGGTCCTAGTATGTCCTCAGTTCTACTAATGAAACTAGTAAAAGAATAAATGAACAGAAAAGGAAAAGATTGAAAAATTACACAGAAAGCCAATCCATCTATTATCTTTCATTTGGTTCGGTCATTAGACTGTGGCTCTGCTGGGGCAGTGCCTTGAACAGTTTAGTTGAACAAATGACCATAGAATTTATTTTTAAGATCGGTGCTTATTTTATTGTTCTATTTTTTTGCCAAACTACTAAGTTAAGGGGACATAACAAACCAACACCACTTGTCAGGCAGTGGTAGGGGACAAACACACACACACACACACAGTAAGTTATATATTTGAGAGGCTTCTGCACAGTTTCCATCAACCAGATTCACTCACAAGGAATTCGTCAACCTGAAGATATCGTCAAAGACACCTACCCAAAGTGTCATGCACTGAAACTGAACCCATAATCACATGGCTACAAAGTAAGCTTCTTAACCATACAAACATACCTGCATGATGAAGACTGAAAGCAATTTTTTAAGATGAGGTACTATTTTAAAATTGTGTGCTAAGATTTCCTTCTTTACTTGTGTTTCCAACAGATAGCTAGGTCATCACTTGATAGGAAAGATACAGAGGGTATCATTCATCCACCCTATCGGTACAGTGAGATGTCTACAATATCAAATGCTGACAATGGACACAATATTTGCAAGAAGGGTGGAGGTACCCATCATCACATTGAAGAACAATCAGGTATATATTTTTATGGTAAATTTTTCTGGACTTTTATGTCTGAAAACACAGACTGCTATGAATTCATATTTTTGTTGGTCAAAAGATTTCACACAGTTAGAAATTCTGTGTAGTAATGATGTGAATCTTCAGCTTTGAAATAACAGTGCAGATCTGTGTGTGTGTGTGTGTGTGTGTGTGTGTGTGTGCACGCGCATGTGTGTGTTTGTATGTGTGTGTGCATGCATGTGCATGCATATGTATGTGTGTATTTCTATATGCACAGAATGAAGAAAAGGTAAATATAGAGAAAGAGAGAGGGGAAGAGAGAGATGGAGAGAGAGAGAGAGAGAGAGAGAGAGAGAGAGAGAGAGAGAGCAGAGTGGAACGATTCAACATTCAGGGATAAGATAAATAGTTCCCAGGGTACAAGTTCTCATCTGTGTGTACAAATAGCTAGATACAATGAGTAAAGTTTTCCATACAAAGAGTTTAAATCAGTGAAAAAATTCATCTCTGAGTGTACCAACAGCACAAAACAGTAAAGTTCTCCATGAGTACGAACAACTAAATGCAATGAGTTATGTAGTAACGTTTTCTTCTGTGTATATAAACACCTAAATACAATGAATCTGTTGTTAGTGATGGAAGCAATGTTAGCTCAGAATAGCATTCTGTGTATCTTGCTTAACATAGATAAACTGTAGAAAATCACAATATTGTGGTATCCATCTTGAGAAAGCATCTTGTAAAGATGTACTAGTAGCAAACAAAATGCATCCAGTAGCCATGATGGAATTGCTAAATCTAGATTTCTTTGTTTTCACACATTATCAGTAGCAAGTAATCACTATCAACCACATGCTTAGACAAATTTAGCCACTACTGATATAGAAAAAATAGTGACTGACAAATCACTGATTTTGCAAATAGCTGGCAGGCTGAGTAAAAATTCATTGTTAGTTACAAAAACACTATTAGCTCAGAATAGCATTCTGCATACCTTTCCTAAAGTGAATATATTGTAGAAATCCACAAAACTGTGCTGTTCTCTGCTTGAAGAGTTCCTAATAGGAGATATCTTACATATTTTCAACTACATGCACAGTTTTGTAAATCCTATTAACAAGTGAAACATATGTAATGGTAAATAAATAACACCAAGAATTTTTCCAATCTCCTGTTTTGATATATAATTATAACACAAAAGAATTTTCCAGTATTTTAAACTCTTATGAATACCTCACACAATTATAACAACATCTACAAATAGATCTGGAATATTAGAGTAAGCAAATGGATTTTAGCAGATGGATACATACAGAGATGGGGAGGGAGGGAGGGAGGAGAGAAGGAGATGCGTTTGTAAGTTGGTTTCTCCTTGTCATAGCATCATGTAATAGTTGTAAATGAGTGTCACTGTCATAAAGCAGTGTCCTTTCTTTCCAATGTTCCCAGAAAACATGTCTGGCCATGGTGAAATATCAATCGAAACAAATGAGGGATGGTGACATGAAGGGCATCTCTGGTTGTAGAAAATCATTATATATATATATATATATTGGAGCCTGGTGTTGTCATCCGGTTTCACCAGTCCTCAGTCAAATCGTCCAACCCATGCTAGCATGGAAAGCGGACGTTAAACGATGATGATGATGATGATATATATATATATATATATATATATATATATATA
>NC_068994.1:40291170-40295256 GCF_001194135.2 Octopus bimaculoides | reverse complement strand
AAATCCACTTTCACATATAGAAAAATTAGTAAGTAAAAGCACAATAAATAAGTATAATATAATACAAAGTAAATATCATAAGATAGTGATAATAAAACGACTACACATGTTTCATAACCAAATTTTCAAATAGAAAAAAATATCTAAATCGATTAAAACTATTGAAAATCAATTCTATTCAAAAATATAGCTAATCTTCAGGTCAAAATACAACAATAATAATAATAAAAGAATGTATATATCAACCAACAATAAATAACAAATGAATGTATATAAAATACTTATTATATTAAAATAGAAAAATATTATTTAAAAATCTGTGTGTGTAAGCAGTTTGTATTTATCAGCTGCATATTGTTTTATTTTATTTATGTGAAGTTAATTAAAAGGTAATTAACTTCACAGATATAGTATAAATTTTCACCATTCTTTACTATTTTTTCTTTTCTTTTCGCAGATGATAAATGTGGTAAAATGGAAAAGTTACATCCATCACAGAAGAAATCATCACCACATACGACTGTCATGCCAAAGAATACATACAACAGCACTAGGTGTTCCTATCAAACAAATCCTGATAAAAAATCCAGTGGTAATGATGTTATTGCCCAAAAGACCAGTCCACTGGTCACTAGTAATAGTAATGTACCTCAACTACCATGGAACCTACCAATGAAGAACAGTTTTACTACATACTCAAAACCATTACCAGCAGTGCCCAAACTGCCAGACTCTTAAGCGCTTTCATACAGTCATATGAGACATTTGTTTTATGCTATAAATATTAAGACAAAAAACCCATATAAAGCTCAATTATCAAAATGAATTGCATTCATATAAGTTATTTTAAAGATAAAACACCTTATATATATTATACATATACATACATATATATAAATATATACATACACATATACGTGCATATATATATATACACACACATATATGTATGTATATGCACACATACATGTATATATATATATATATATATATATATATATATATATATATATATATATATATATATATATATATATAAGAAGGAAAAGGTAAAAATAACAACAAAACAACTCTAACAATATCATGACATATTTATGGATCCTTTGTATAAAAATCAGACTGATAAAGAAAATCAATACAACAAATACAATATCAATACTGGGGAATCAAAATAATAGGTTTCCATGATATATTATCGCACACACAATTTAATAATGACAAATAGGTGATAGATGGTTTACACTAATTGGTTGAGATTTAGAGCTAAATTATAAACATCACGAAAAGTCGCAGGAGATTGCTAACTTATCTGAGAAGCATACTCACATAAAAGTTTTTAAATAAAAGCTTTTAAATAATAGAACTATCATTGAGAAAGATATGTTTTATACTAAATCTTATACCCAAATGTTCAACCTAATATCTTAAGCATCTTAAATTTTCTATCTTAACAGAATATAAAGACACAGCTGTTATTTTATTGTTACCAAGTTCATGTGCAGTTTGTGCAATTCTTGTAAATTTCCTTTTATAATGTTTATTCCTAAAGAGAGATATCCCCATCCATGTGATCCTGTATGTGTGTATTTATATATATTTTATTAAAGGTTTTTTTTATTGGTCATCACAGACTTCTAAGTAATATTATTACCGATTAACATGTAAGGGTAAGAGACCTTGTTTGGCTGCTAAATATTATTTTGTAAGGTTCTGATATTATTCAAACAAGGCTAATTCATCAATGTCTTGTCTATGTAAATTCATTAGTTCCTAATTTTCTTTCTCTGATTTATTACTCCTATTCGCTCTGGTATTATGAAGACTTTGTTGAATATTCTTTGCAATTGTTGTGTGGGAGAAGGTATGTATTGAATTAAGACAAACAACTATTTGCAGTCTGTGTAGTGTGAGCAATATTGATTTTGGAAAGGGGTAATAATATGAGCAATGAACACTTCTAGTGAAAGATAATTGCTTTTATAGTATTTTGCTTGGATTGCCGATAGACATTTTCATTACTGAAATGAACAGTCCACTTGATGAACAGTTTTCTAGACCAATAATTGATAGATGCTTGAATTTTCAATAATTTTGTATATTCTCTTGGCCTTCCATAGTCATTCAGAGAAAGCAGTATTAATTGAATGTGATCAGTTTGGTGTTTTATGTAATATCATGTGAACATTCCTACCAATCCATTTTCTTTTGTCTTGAAAACTTAGTCTGGTCTTTCAGTTTTAACCAGTGACAAAGGTGTTATCACTATTTTCTTCAGGGTTGTTACAGGTGTATGGCAAAGGTACTTTTAACTGAAATGGAATTGAATTGATAAGTAAGCTGTCATCTAAAAACAGGAAATAACTAAATTGAAGAAAACAAAAGAAGAATAGGAACTAATATAGAATATACAGTTACTTGTTCATATAGCTTCACATACTAACAGATATATGCCTACATTGCTTACAGCCAAATGCAACTGTTTCAGTCTTCTGTCTCTTTGCGTATTTCATTCTGACTAGTTGTAAGGAGGCTCAACTAGCATATTCTGGTTCTTGTTGTATCTTAGTATTCTATTTTAATACTGTCTCATATAATGTTGGTAAATTCTTGCTTCCTTTAAACTGTTATTTTCTAACTGATCTCAGGGTACACACACGTTTCATTGGGTCTACATCACAGAAGGATTATTTCACATTGTTTACCTGATTTTATAATTAACTTGACTTTCCATTAGGTTCTGCTGGAACTGAAACCATTAGCTGGTAATATAGAAAACTTGCCTCCTAATAATAAATTTACAAATTTAAAGTTCTAAATGGCCAAAATGCAAAAGCATACATATGTATATATATATATATATATATATATATATATATAGTCTCTACTTTCATCTATTCCACAACTGTTACTACAGTAGACACTGTATTCGCTTCAATAAACACACATATACAGAATTACCAACATATGTGTGTAAGCATTATGGTGCATGCAAATTAATTATTGAGTTTGTTTCAGGGAAACTAAGCCAACAATTCTCTCTGAATACTTTGGACTATTTTCATAAGATCCATTAGAATGTATTTGATGGCTCAATGAATGTTTACTTTAACCAGTCTACAGTAAGCTGGGATAACTCAGCACGAAATCTGTAATAAGATAGAGGTAAGTAATTAGGAAGCTATTGTGCATTTATTCATAGTACGTTTCATAGCAAAGTTAAGCCTATTGCATGGAACACAACAATGTTACATATATGAAGCAATATCGTGATTTAACTATTGTTCATTTTTCTTCTTCCTTTGGTTTTATTTGTTGGTTCTTTGTGATATTTTCAATTACCTTTTCTCTTATATCTCTTTGATTCTTTAATTGAGCTTCAGCATCTGTTTTTGGTGCAGCTGTTTACATGTTACTTGCAAATATTGAAGTGGTTTTTGTGGTGAGTTATGTTTTTTAGATGTTAAACATGGATAATATTGTTGTGTTGCAAATGAAAAGAAAAAAATATGACTCAGAATTTTCCTGTTTATTCCTCTATTTTTCAAAGTTGTCAAGGACATATTCTAAAAACATTAGATAAGTGTGCAAGTTAATAACAAATACTCTATTTGTTTCATATAATGATATATTGGAAAAGAGATAACATTAAAATTATTTAATTTTATTTGAAAAGAGACAGAATCTTTTAACAAATCTCACAATATTTTTTATTTATTATGTTCCAATGAAAATTCTGCTTCAAGCAATGTTAGAATGTAATAGAAAATTTAGAAAAAACCTGACTGAAAATATAAAATAGAAATATTTTGATGATATTATTTAATAGCAGAGTAATCTTTGTCTTTAATTTTTAACTTTGGATAAAATTGGTTACATGCTTCATTCAATTTACATATTAATTTGGTGTTTAGTTAATATTCACCAACTGTAAAAATAAAATTAATTCTAACTTTAATGATAGAAAAATAAAAGCAAATACATACACATATACAGATATACACACATACATATATATATGTATGTATATATGTGTGTGTGTGTGTATATGTATATATATATATATATATATATATATATATATATATA
>NC_068994.1:40283060-40285560 GCF_001194135.2 Octopus bimaculoides | reverse complement strand
ATACATAAAAGTATCTTATAAACTGATAGATTAAAATTCTGTGTCAACACACTAGTGTAAAGGTTGTTACATGACTACATACTAAACTATTCAAACATTTAGATATTACACACATATATATATATATATACCCACATACATATACACATACGTATACATCAACTATTTGTATACATTTGCATTTGCAAGTTTGATAAATATGACAGTATCATTTGACTAGTGGTCAAGGGATTACTTGTCCAAAGCTAGCCATAACACATACATTCACTCACTGTCTGTTCATTAACTAATGCATACAATTTAGTGAAAGATCTCAGTCTAAATATTGCAGATACCTTTAACTTTGGAATTTTACAAAATTACACAAAGGAACAAAATCAATTACAATTGATTTCTTAAATAGATTTGTGTTTGAGAGAGAGTTTTTGCTCTTGAGTTAATAAGTTTCATTTGTAAAAACAGCAAATTGGAGACAAATGTGTGAGTTAATTAGGAGAGTAATTAAGTGTTTTTGTACATCAAGAATGTTTTGTCCTGTTTTGTTGTTCATGCTGTTTAGCCCTTAGTCAAACTTGTTAAAACAAGTCTATAATCAAAGATGCTCCAGCAATGACCATCCTTCCTGTCATATTTTAGGGGTGTCTGGTATTTTCATAAACAAATGTATCTTTTATTTGTGTGTGTGTGTTTTTTTTTAAAGATGACAAGGTGTGATCTGATAGAGATTTGGCTGCTATTTCTTATAGTTTGAGTGACCACAAACAGACCTGCTCGTTATGCTTTACTTAGGAGTAAATCTATGTCATTTGCACCAAAATTCTCAAGTATTATGACTACTGATGACTAGGGCCACAAAGAGAAATTTTACAAAGCAGAACAAGGCTGCTATTAGGGATTCCAAAGGCGATTATTTTTTGTATTTTTATCTTTTACTTGTTTCAATCATTGGACTACAGGCATGCTGGGGATACTCCCTTGAAGGGTTTAGTAAAACAAATTGACCCTAGTAATTATTTTTATGCTTGGTGTTTCTTCTGTCAATCTCTTTTATTGAAACACTAAGTCATGACAAGGTAAACAAACTAACACCAGTTGCTACACAGAAAGGTAGAGAAGACAAACACACACATATATACACGTGTTTGTATGTGTATGTATGTGTGCATGTGTATGTGTGCAAGTGTGTGTGTATTATACATATATCTATGTGTGTGTCTGTGTGTGTACAATGAGCTTTCAGACAATTTCTAGCCACCAAATCCACACACAAGGCATTGGTCCACCCAAGACTGTAGTAGAAGACACTTCCCAAAACTGCTGCACATTTGAACTGAACTCAAAACCACATTGTTTGCCTCAATTTTTCTTTTTTTTTTTTTCTGGAGGGATCCAGCAGATATTTATGGTCCCTCCTTTGGCTCCCTGGGTTCTTGACACAAATTCCAACTGTAATCCTTCCTTCATCTTATAGACCCTGCTAAAAATGGTTTCAAATTCTGGCACAGACAAATTTGGGGGAGGGAACAAGTCAATTATATTGACTGGTACTTAATTTATCAACACCAAAAGTATGAAAGATAAAGTCAACCTTGGAATTTGAACTCAGAGCATGGAGATAGACAAAAAGCCCCTAAGCATTTTGCCAAGTTTGCTAATAAATCTGCCAGCTTACCAACCTAGGCCCTGCTAATAACAAAGTTCCTTTTTATTGTCCTTGAACATATCATAAACAATGTAAAATTAGATTGTTATTTATATTTGAACCATGTTCAGACAAATACAAGCTTTGGTATTAAAAAACATGGTCAGTTTTGAAGCAAATATCTCAAATATTATATAAGAACCATTCCAAATTAATTATGAGTGTGTGTGTGTGCGTAGATATGTCTTGGCTTATGTGTGTTCATGAATACGTGTGTGAGTGTATTTGTGTGTGTATGTACAAAATATGAAATTATGTATGTGGGTAAGAGTATATGAAAGGATGTATTATGCGATGACTGTAGGTGTGTATATATTCCAAATTAAAGAGCTATATTTCAGTTTGTATGTTCATTACATATTTTCTAGCTAATTAACTCTTAATTATAACTTGAAAACGTGGTGGAGTATGAATTTACTCTTTTGTTTTTACAATTCTTGAGTTTCAGTATATTTGTTTAAGTCTTAAATTAAACACACAAACATACAATATATGTGTGTGCATGCCTATGCACATATCTGTATGTGTGCGTGCGTGTGTGTGTGTGTGTGTGTGTGCTTAAATATACATACACTTACACCTATAATATATACATCTGGAACTATATATATATGTATACACACACACATATATATATATATCAACATCCTACAATTATTTCAAAGCTCATAGATTTAAACAACAATTCTTTCTTGTGTTCACTGTTTCTGCTGAAGCATAAACATTGACAAATGCATAAATAAACTCATACACACACACACACACACACACACACACACACACACACACACACACACA
>NC_068994.1:40264422-40282910 GCF_001194135.2 Octopus bimaculoides | reverse complement strand
CTCTCTCTCTCTCTCTCTCTCTATCTCTCTCTCTCTCTCTCTCTCTCTCTCTCTCTCTCTCGCTCTCGCTTACACACATGCATACACTACTTACTGATACTTCCCTTTGGCAGAAAGATTAGTTTATCTGCTACAACTCCCATGATAAAACAGAATTATTCTGTTATACATCATGAAAGTGAAGTAGAAGTTAAAGATAGTGACAGCAAAGCTTTGAAGATGCCTTCTTTCTTCATGACACCTAGATAACTGAGGATAGGGAGATTGTTTTGTAACTTGAAGGGTTTGAAGTGAGTGATGCTAGCTAACATTTGGTCAGGTCACAGGCATGGCTGCATGGTTAAGAACTGTGTTTTGTAGCTACATGGTTTCAGGGAAGAAAAAAATCTCTAAACTGGTGCTTTCAATCAAAATTACATTATGTTCTGATATTTGTTTCGCCTGCATTGCACAGACATTTCCTTGTCATCCACACTATCATCAAATGCAGTGAACCAGGGATTGGTCTGTTGGAAACCTATAACCAATGATGCTATTGTTCAGAAAATGTGATATAAAATTACATAAAATAAATATATAGCATAAAATTCCTATTTTGTTACATAGTACTACATCTCTGCTGTTTATCAATGTGAACTGCACCTCCCATGGTAGCTCTCTGTATTACTTTAATATTTCCAACACTTTACTATCTTTATAATAAATAGTGTCCACATAGGATGTCTATGCGGATAGTGTACTTGAACTGCTAGAAATAACTGCTAAAAACCTTCCTTGAAATTTACTTATCATCTAACAATGGATACATTGGCTGATATAAATCGAGTTCTTTGCATATACAACATCACCATCATCGTCATTGTCATCGTTGTTGTCATCGTCAACATCGTTGTCATCATCATCGTCATTGTTGTCTTCATTGTCATCATTATCATCACCATCATCATCATCATACTTGTAGTCATCATTATGATCATCATTTAACATTCATCTTCCAAGCTGGCATGAGTTGCAATGGTTTAGCAAGATCCAACAAGTCTGAGAACTGTGTCAAGGTCCAGTGTCTACTTTAGCATGGTTTCTACTGCTGGATGGCCTTATAAACAACCAACCACTTTACAGAGTGAGAAAGGCACTAGTGAGCTCACCAAGTAACTTGCAAAACAAAGTAAAAAGTAGATTCTAAAAGGATGAAAAGCAAAGTTGACTTTGGTGGAATTTGAATTCAGAATGTTAAGAACAAGAAGGAGAAATGCCACTAAGCATTTTATCTGACATGCAAATGATTCTGCCAGGTCACTGCTTTGTTATTATTAGATAATTGTTAGCAAGTCAGGCAGAACCATTAGCATGCTGGGCAAAATGCTTAGTGGTATTTCATCTGTCTTCACATTGTGAGTTCAAATTAAGTACCAGTGAGATTCTGGGTTCGATGTAATCGACTAGTCCCCTCCCACAAAACTTCAGGCCTTGTGCCTATAATAGAAAGGATAATTATTATTATTATTATTATTATTATTATTATTATTATTATTATTATTATTATTATTATTATTATTATTATTACCTCTGCCTTAGTAAAGATGGAAATATTGTTTTCACTCGCATTTGATTGTTTGTTTGTCTATGGACAAGATATCTCAAGAACCATTGGATAGATTTTGATGAAACTTTCAGGGATGTTTGGCCTCGTAGTTGGCACGAACTGATTAGATTTTGGGATCAATTCAGTACAAGACAAAGATTTCGGATTATTTGTTACATTTACTTTACTTCACATGAAGTATTACAATCTTACAGTCACTTTCAAGTCTTTCTCTGATTATTTCCCTTTAAAGCACACTCATGGTTTCCATGTAAGTTATGGCTGCATTGCTGTTTCCAAAGTTTATTTTCGTTTCCTCTCATTAATTTTACTTGCATCTCTATCTTACTAGAAACTGATGGATAAAGAAATCAAAAAGCATAAACAAATGGCAGCAAAACCATTCAGAAATTAAATAACACTAATATATTCAGTAACAATTATAAATTTAATTTATCCTCGACAATTTTTAGTTTTACCAATTTTGAATATATCGCTCCTGTTTAAAACCTCTTACCTACTTGACAATTGCATTTCTAGCTCTGCCTTGAAAGATGCTTTATTTCTTGGACTCACGTTTTTGTGCGCAACGATGTTGTTAAACCTCCATTAATAGTAACATATGCAGGTCCTTCCTGTTTTCTTTCATGCAATGATAATTTTTTTACTATAGACCATAATGGTTGTAAAGACACTATATCAGTGGTTAGACTAAAAAAAGCCTTCATAGAGAAAGCTGTCCCTGCAGACGACACAAACACAGCATTACAAATACGGCCTGCCCACCCACCTTCACATTCCATGACGACCAGTGGGATCAATCAGGTACTGGACAAGGATTCTGGGTTATTTTTCCTGTTTTTTTCACTTAATTTTTGTGAGCAGTTGGATTCATTTTCAGTATTCTTGTTTGTGAGAGCAGTCGAGTTTATTTCAGATATTCTCATTTAAAAAATCATCTCTGGCTAATCGTTGAGAAGACGTTGGTGTTGCCTTGGCAGAGGTTTGCACTCTCCGAATGCTCTTGATATTATTATTATTATTATTTACTTTTAATCTGCATGTTTGTTATAATCACTTACTGAGACACACCCAGCATCCTAGAGCGAGTGAAGGATAAGAGATGTTACAGTATGACTGAAATCTTGGGGAGGGAAAGTCACAGGGACCGTAGTAAAATATCTTCATGTATCACAATGCATACTTTTAAATTGATAGGGTTTTTCTAAAGATGTGGGCAGTACTTGTCAGCATAATCTTTTGGATTTCTCTGAGACATGGTTCTCCTGGGATATTATCTAGATGTTTCTGACATCCCTTTCTTATCATACCAAGGGCATTGCACACATATTAGAATCCTTGGATGAAAAACACACAAATCCTATGATAAGTTGAGGTCAACCTAGCCTATCATAGATTCAGGGTTGATAAAAAGATATTTATTCAGTATAGTGGGTTAGCAGAACTTTAAGAACACAAAACCAGATAAGTTGAGATGTCTATTTTATCCTTTGTTCTCTGAATTCAAATTTAGCAAATGTCTATTTTGGTGGTAGAGTTAACCCCTCACTTGGTTAAATGTTGCCACCTTCCACCTTGGGTAACTTTGTGGGGTTCCACTCTATTGCAAGTATTTGGTCCCAGTCTACAGTTGAGAATATATTCCTATCTCCCACCTGCAAGTGTATATGGACATGAGCACTGCCTTTACTCATGAATTGCATAAAATAAATTGTAATATGTGTGAGAAACACAAAAGTAGCACTACTAGGCCCTACACACATTTTGTGTTGAGTAGTTTCAATGGAATAGAAAAGAGAATATGGAAGCCAAATCCCAGGACTTACATCTATACATAACAGAAAAAAATAGCATTACTAGCATTAATGCACAAGTATTATATAGAGTATTTTCTATAGAACACTTCACACTGGAAACATTCACAAAAACAAAGTACACTGCATATCCCACCATGCATTTATTCTGTGAGGTAACACAATAAAAATACCACTACTACTACTACTACTACTACTACTACTACTAATAATAATAATAATAATAATAATAATAATAATAATAATAATAATAATAATAAAAATCCTTTCTGCTATAGGCATGAGGCCTGAAACTTTGGGGGAGGGTGTCAGTCGATTACATCGACTCAATACTCAACTGGTACTTATTTCATTGACCCTGAAAGGATAAAAGGCAATCGACCTTGGCAAAATTTGAGTTCAGAAACGGCAGATGAAATATCTCTATGCATTTCACCCGGCATGCTAATGACTCTGCCAGCTTGCCTAATAATAATGATAATAATAATAACAACAACAATAATGTCGTTGTTTGCCACAAGGGCAACAGAAAAGGAAACCTGACGAAGACATTACAAAAATTAATGGGTCGGGGATTATGCAGAATCAATTATAAAAAGCCAAAAAAAAAAAAAATACTCATAATAGACAACAATATACAAACGAAAAAATAGCAGCTATAATAAATAGGGCCTTTGAGAGTTAAGTGTGTTTATTTGCAAGAGACAACACAGCCCTTAATGAAAGGATAAAAATTATCCGCCCTTTGGCTAATAGGTCAACACTTTATTGACTCAAACAGCTGTAGTCCTCAGCTGGACTATTGCTAGTTTATGTTTATTTTGCATCCCCTGCACCGATATTTTTATGGTTATTATTCCCACTAACTCTTTATAGTTATTATTCCAAGTTTTACTCTTTTCATATTTTTGTTGCTTTTTTTTTTTTTGTGTGTGTACTTTACTTCCCCTGCACACGACTCATGTGAATGAAGAAGTAGTCCATTATTTTTCCAAGCTGAAATGAAAAGCCCAGAAGCTATATTAGTCTCTCCAGATTCCTGCTCACTTCAAAACAGTTGCTATTCATAATTTCTCCACAATATTCATTCTCGCACTCCACCACCCATTCATTTGTTTTTGAATGACCAATAGCAATTTTGCTCTGTTATTTCAATACTCTTGACTACTGATTTTTTTTATTTTGTTCCCTATACACTAATCCTCCTACCACCACAACCCCTCACACACACACTCTCATGCATGCTACCCCCTTACACAAAAACTCTTTCCAAAAACATGCTTTAGAATACAAAGTTACATTTATGCAAACAATTACAATAACAATATATGAAAATACCATAACCAATATTTTGATTATTATTTACATATTCAAAATTTTAACTCTTTCAATAAACATGTGTACAGATATATGCATACACACTCATACATATTATATATATACATACATATGTATGTGGGGGGTGCATGGGGGGAGGGTGTTTCTGTGTGTGTATGTGTGTAACCTTTCATCTATGTATGCTGAAGTGCATGTGGTAGTGTGAGTAACAACAGAGATGATTCATCAATGTGATCCATGATCAAAAGCTCTCCATCTGTAACCATTGTCTTTCTGTTTTCCCAGATACAGTGCATCTAGGTATCTAGTGATACATTATCTAATGTGTTAGTGGCTTATTTCAGGAAGCAAGGTAAAAATTCAGAGAAACTTAGTCCGTGTTTTTAACCGATCAAGGAACCATATTAGGCTACCATTGTTGATTTGAGTAATAGTTATTGTTGTTGCTATTGTTATTCTGCAGATGATCAGCCATAATCATAGATTTCTTTATTACCCATAAGGGGCTAAACATAGAGGGGACAAACAAGAACAGACAAAGGGATTAAGTCGATTACATCGACCCCAGTGCGTAACTAGTATTTATTTAATCGACCCCGAAAGGATGAAAGGCAAAGTCGACCTCGGCGGAATTTGAACTCAGAACGTAACGGCAGATGAAATACCGCTAAGCATTTCGCCCGGCGTGCTAACGATTCTGCCAGCTCACCGCTTTGATCATACAGACATATCATAAAGACCATAAAAACTCTAATCCAGCCATAACCAAACCTTTTTTTTCATTTAGAGATAACTTGGGCTATTATCTAAAGTGCCCTTCCTTTACAAGATGGTAAGAAATGATTTGAAAACAATTTGGCTCCCATTTCTAACAGGCTGAGCAACTGCATATAGGCCACTACTCCATGAGAAAAGTTAACACAAGTAGTGTTTATTAATTGGTGATCAAGTTTACTTCTCTTTACATTCTGAGTTTAAATTTTGCTGGTGCCAACTTTGTATTTCACACTTGGAAGCTTGATGAAAATAATCATCAGTTGAAAAGTACAAAAGTCTCCCTTGACCATTTACTTTGATTCTATGACAGAAACTATTGTTGTTGTTGTTGTTGTTGTTGTTGTTTATCATCATTATTATTATTTAAGGTGGCAAGCTGCCTGAATGCATTGTATTCATCCTTATGTTTTGAGTTCAAATTCTGCCAAGGTCGACTTTGCCTTTCATTCTTTTTTTGGTGGCGGGGGTGGGGATCGATGAAATAAGTACCAGTTACGCACTGGGGTTGATGAAATAAGTATCAGTTACGCACTGGGTCTATGTATCTCCCTTCCTCAAAATTTCAAGCCCTGTGCCTATACTAGAAAGGATTATTTTTGTTGTTGTTGTTGTTATTGCTGTAGTTATCATTATTATTATTATTCAAGGTGGCAAGCTGGTAGAATCTTTAGCTCACTGGACAAAATTTCTGTTACTTTCAAGGAAAGTCGGAATTCATGCATGCACACCATCTGGATATAAAGACAGCATACCACCATAAATGAATGTTTATAAATGAATGTATTCACATAAATGTTAGTCTTTTTGTCACAGAACTGAAGCATTGAGAACAGGACCCACACAGCCATTTAGACAATTGAAAGGTTTTGAAATTGTGTTTAGGCTAGAGGAGTGATGGAAAACTGCTATCATTTATTTATCCTGCAAGGATACTTTTTTTACAAAGTTCTTGAGAACTGAAGAAACCTGTTGTCTCCAAATCACAAGACACTAATCTGTTGACATGTTGCTGTTGTTGTTGTTGTTGTTAATTATTCCCAGTTCATCCCTGATCAATCAGGCCTACCTGCGATCAAAAGCATTCCTGCCCTAACCATCCTGTATTTTCCCAATGTTCAGAAAAACTGGGACCCTATTGTTTAATATAACCTTTTCTAACTGGGGTGTGATTTGAGGAAGATTTGGTGGCTATTTCTTGTCGGTCAAGTGATCAAAAGTTACTTTCTCATTGATTTAATGTATTTATGTAATTAAACATAGACAACTGACAACAACAACAACAACAACAACAACAACAACGGCAGCAGTAACAGCAATAAATGTAGTAAATGTCTCCAATACACAGTTGTTCTACTGGTCTCATGGGAAAATGATTAAGATCTGAAATATGCACGTTTTTGTATTATAAGGTTTTACATGTATTTCTATAACATGGAAGTAGATGAGGGCCACTAAATGCCTACTGGAGAAAGAGTAAAAACACATCACCTACTCCCACATGCACATATACACATGTACACATATGTAAACAGACACAAACACATACACAAGCATTAATAAAATGTAAACGTAGCTAAAAATTAGTCATTATGTCTTCTACTCAAATTGGAAGTAGTTATTTTGTTATTTTACAACACAATATAAAATTAATTTGTAGCCATTTCTAGACTTTATTTAAATTCCATTAATCTTAAACAAACTATCTGAAGCTGAATTTAATTTCATTTTACTACTAACACGTACCAGAGACAAATTTCATATAAAATAGAGAAACCAAGTTGGTTTCACCACATCATACCCCACCATTTAGATGTCATCATAACCATATTGCCATAGCACTGAACTTCAAGAGAAAACGAGTTCAGTTGCAATTAGAAACACATTCTGTTCATCAGTCTATTAATATTGATTTGTTACAAAACTGTCAATGAAACAATGTGTCTAGACCAAGATAGAGCAGTAACATTGTTTGTCTTCTAAAAGATTATAGGATTGTCCTGCCATACAAATTGAATTCCTGAAGAGAAAGGAAAAATAATATAATTTCCAAATTAATATCTAATTGAAGAGTATGTGCTGTGTATGCATGAGAAAAATATTAAGAAATAATTGGTTTTCTCTCTCTTATATTAGTATAGTTTGACTAAAAGAAAAACAGATTTTGAAAAATATTGCATAACATAAAGTGATCAATATTAGTTTCTAAAAAAGAAAAAAAAAAAGGAAATATTGCCAATATTTTAGGTTGAGGTTTGTTTTGTATATAATATATGAAAGAGGCTGTGAGGCTGTATTTTCCTACCTGAGGTAAACCTAATCATACTGAGATTTGCAGCACAAAGAAAGAGAAAGAGCATAGCTTATGAGATTTGCAAAATTAATGAGGACTTTGTTGCAAGCTAAATCTGAGATTTGTTGAGGTAGTTTTTGGTTTTGTGAGGGATCTATCATCTGATGTGGCTGCTTCAGATGCTAATGATAACAATTCCGAATGAAGTCATTTATCAAGTTTACGTTTATAACTACTCTATCCAGTTTTAGAGATGCCGGTCAATAATTCATGTGGAGTGATAAATCATATTTCTTATCAGTGGTACAGATAATGGTTCCAGAAAAAAAAAAGTAAATAAATAAAAGGAAGCAGAATGAAGAAAAAAAAAAAAAGGAAGGAAAGAAAATGGAAGAGTGAAGTCGATGTTATTTTTCAGTAGATGAAAATCAGAAATGTACAGAACAGAAATATAAACAACATAACAGCTACAAATGTCTAATCTTTAAATTTAGAATTTTGACTATGATTTCAAATCCTAAAAGATGAAGAAATATCAGAGTTTTTGTCAGTTATTTAGGCAGCCTTTTTTGTTTATTTGCCCATTTATGTTATATATTTATTTATTTTATTTGCACAGCAGAGTAGAAATTCTGATTTTTGGCTCTGAGAAAATATGTTCCATTGGTTTTTCTACTTAAGGGAGTTCAAATAAACATTGCACAGTAAAATTTATGCCAAAATAATTTTCCCTTGGGTCAAATTTGGGCAGTGTTAAATAACAGACAATTACCACTTGTTCTGTGGTTGTTCAAATATGACCTTTTATTTGTTCATTATTATTATTATTATTATTATTATTATTATTATTATTATTATTATTATTATTATTATTACTATTCATTTTTTTTTTTTTGGCATAGCAGCTAGATTCAGCTGATACAATTATAATGCTATCTAGGAAGGAATCTCCAACATTGATCACTGACAATGATGGCGATAATTCTCCTTGTTTCAAGAGCTATATTATCTTGTCCACCTTCACCAACACCCAGCACTTAGAAACTTTCAAATTGTCACATTTTTTTTTTCTTTTCTGCACACTTTCAATGCAGACCCCGCAAATGGTTTTGTACAAATGGCTGTATACATCAATTTGAGTTAAATCTTATCATCATCATCGTCGTCGTCATCATGAGCGGCATGATGATGATGATGATGATCATCATCATCATCATCATCATCATCACTACCATTATTTATTTCCTCATCCACAACTTTTTCTTTATTCACTTTCCGTCTTTTCTCCCTCTTTCTTTCTTTCTTTCCTTCCTCCTCTCTTTCTTTCTTTCCTACTCTCATTATTTTCTCCTCCTCCTTTTCTTTTTCTTTTGTCAAATTATATGACATAGCCAAGAGAATTTCAGTATGGTAGAAATTCTCTTGGAGATGAAGAATAGTTGTCAGCTTTTATTATTTTTTTATGAGCGAGCTAGAAATCTCTGTATTGGTACTTAAAATTCTAGATTACTGTTAGATTAAACGGCCAATAGCTAAGTAGCATTAGCTGGTAGAAAAACCTATTTAATGGCTTGGAAATTGGAGAGTGGAACGACAGACAGAACAATCGTTGAACATGACAATATTCCCTTTTTTTTTCTTTTTTCCTCCCTCTTTTGGTGTTTTGAGAAGAGAAGGAAAACAAGCTGAAGAGAGAGAAAGGAATGTTTGGCCATTTTTGTCATATTAGATGGATCCATTTAACAGAGATATCAAACCCAATACTTGGCTTTCACTTCTGTTTATAGTTGGCAGGTAAATGCTTCGTGTTTTTATAGCAATGTGGGCTTTTGGACAACCCTATTACGAGAAACTATAATGTGCTTGTTAATCGCATACTACTTTTAACTAAAATGCCAGGAGAAGTGAAAAAAAAAAAGACAAAAATCTTGTTTTCCCCCCGATATATGACTTTTCTTTAATGTGGTAGATCTTAAGTGCGTTTAGAAAATAATGTCATTGCATTGGTGTTATAAATGCCAGCAGAGGAATAATTTTCTTGGAAATTTGTATGAGTGAGTCGTTTAGATATAGACATTTCACAGTATTTGTTAATTCATCGCATTTTTATATGTTTATAGGGTTCCCACAAGCAAAATTAAACAACCTTTGTGTTGTGGCTTTAACAGTAGAATACAACAGTTGAATATTTTGCCATTGATATCTAATTCAATTAATTAAGAATATAGATTTTTAGCTGCTGAAAATTTCTTATAAGGAGAAAATACGAAATACGTGACAAATTTAATATAATTTTCTATCTGAAATTTCTTTGAAGTTTATATATTTAATTTTTTTTTTCCTGTGATAAATATATTCAAACAAAGTCTGTTGAATACATTTGATATATTTATCTACTACATATACAAATATACACAAACACACATAGATATATATACATGTGTATGCACGTGTGTGTGTGTATATATATATATATATATATATATATATATATATATATATATACACACACACATGTACATATAAATATACACATATATATATTTACATATATATATGTACATACACACAAACACACATGCACATATTTACCAGCAACAGTCATCATAGTACAGCTATACTGGGTCGCCATATCTAAGGGGTTTTATCAGTTATGGGGATTCTAGTGCTTTATCTTATTCTATTAACCAAAGGACAGTAGAAAGCAAAGTTGACATGCACAAATACAACACACCGTAACTTAAAGGAATGCAATATAATAAAAAATCATTCTCACTATCCTTATTTAATGTCCACACTTCCATGTTTGCATAGCTGTGATGGATTTTGTTGGGGTTGATTTTCTACAGCCAGATATCCTTCCTGTCACCAACTCTCACATGCTTCCAAGCAAGCTAATATTCCTCTTTAGCTGAACATGTTTTCACAGTGAAATGGTAATGAGCAACAGTATTGTTCATTTACAACCTTCACAGGATTTCAATGCACTGATACACACACATACACACACATACACACACACATACATACAAAAGCACAGATGTATATATATACTTACACACACACATATATATACATATGCATATGAGTGTTATACTAATACCTCTATTTGTTTTCTACATCACCTGTCTTCGTCTGTTGTTTTTTTATGAATTCTCCCTATATATATATATATATATATATATATATATATTTATATATACATATATATCAGGGGTGTATTTTTATGATTCCTGGACTTTCAAGATTTATATGCCTTAACAATCTTCAAGTGATTGATACATCAGTAAGTCAAACTGCTAATACATGTATGAATATATAAATGTATGTGACTATATATATATATATATATATATATATATATATATAAATATATATATATGTACATATATGAGAAGTGTTGTTGGAGAAGTTTTTCCTGAAGAGAAAGAGAAAGAAAAGAAGAATCTATCCCTGCACTGGACTGTTAGTTTATTTTATTGACTGTGAGAAAGTACTTTATTTAACTAGTACCTAAGGCTCTTTCAGGCCTTCCTAGAATGGTGAAACAAATCCATTGATGTTTCCCTTGAGCCTTTGAGTAACATTATGCTTATCAACACCCTCCCACACTTGAAGGGCCTTTTAACATGAAACCATTCAGTAACATGAATTGACAGTTATGAGATTAAATTTATAGTATAACATTTCATAGATAACATATCCGCATTATTACCGAATATACAAGAACCTATATGTGAATGTATGTATGTATGTACGTATGCATGTATGTATGTATGTATGAATGAATATGTGTTTGTGTTTGTACATGCCTATTTGTATGTATTTTTCCCTTACAATTTAACAGCAGGTGTTAGTTTGTTTACGTTCCTGTTGTTCACTTGCTTGATAAAATTAACCTGATAGAATTAAACATAAAAATAATTACTGGGGTCACATCAATCAACAAAACTCTTCACGGTGGTGCCCCAGCATGGTCAAAGTCTAATGATTGAAGCAAGTCAAAGAATAAAGGAATATGAGATTACATCATTTGGAGGGGTCCCACTTTATCTCATTTATAGGTTACTTATAGAAATAGAGAAAAATCATTAAATCTTTACTATTGATAATATTAATAATACAATATAATATAAATCATAAAAAAAACTTTTCCTCGTGTTTTGTCTCAAAACAAGGGTGTGATCTTCATGCATTTCCCTAACACTTTTAGCAACATAAGTCATATGGCTTTAACACAGAATAAAAAAAAACAAGTCTTTGGATCAGTTTTCCTCCAAGTCAATACATTCAATTATGGTCCTTACTGTAAATTTGTTGACTTTTGCTATGCAATAATAATAATAACAATGATGATGATGATGATGATGATGATGATGATGATGATGATGATGATGGTGACGGTGATGGTGGTGGTGGTGATGGTGATGGTGATGGTGATGATGATGATGATAGTGTATTTTTTTTATTTTTGTCTATTATGCTATGTCTTGCTCTTTCTGTGATATACTTTTCTCATTATTTCAAGTGAACAGTTTGTGCTGTCTTCTTCTTCTTCTTCTTCTTCTTCTTCTTCTTCTTCTTCTTCTTCTTCTTCTTCTTCTTCTTCTTCTTCTTCTTCTTCTTCTTCTTCTTCTTCTTCTTCTTATTATTATTATTATTATTATTATTATTATTATTATTATTATTATTATTATTATTATTATTATTATTATTATTATGTCTTCTAATATTTTTCTTCTGAGCCAATTTATTGCATACACGTATCAAAAACATTCCATTGCCACATTTTCTATATAATAATGATTCAATGGTCTTATCTATATGAACCTTGATGTAATTTGTTCTCTGGACCTACTCCTATGCTACAGTGGTCAGTGTTTCCATCTAAGGTTCTATGCTTGATTTTTATTTTTTTATTTTATATTATTTTACCCATGAGCATCACTGAACCATGCTAATACATTCATATAATCTCTCTAAAACACAGCTCATATTTTCTTTCACGTCCAAGCTCTCTCTATATTTTCAAGGTATTTTCCTTGAATTATTCAGGTGTTATCCTTCAATCTTAAGTATTCTCACTTTCTTTACCCATTCCAAAATAAGTTCGACACTATTTCTATCACATTACGTTACACTATTTTCCTCATTGTGCATATATTCTTCACAATCAATTAATCCCCTCTTTTATACAAGATATATAAATCCTATTAACTATACTTCAGGGATCTAGCATTATACGCAAGTTCTTCCTATCTAAATTAAGCAGCTCTTCTTTATTTCACTTTAGGATTCTTCAACAATACACCTCTTAAACAAATATGTATTAATGGTTAGGTATTTTTTTCGTTAGGAAAGCTTAAATCTAAGCTTTAATTTCAAACGTCTCCATGTGATTTTCCGTTATTCTAGCTACCTCTGTCATATCTAAACATTTATAATCCTCTGTACTCATTTATTTTATGATTTATTTATATGGAAAATTTATTCAATTACTTTTCAGTATTTTTCTTATTATACTTGCAAACCTTTACCTATTTTAATGTTAAACTCCAGGGTATTGTCTCAATAACATGTGTTATTTAATTTAATCTTGATAGTCTGATAGGTAAAGTTGATACTAGAAATTTTTTAATTTAAAAGATAAAGAAGTGAAAGATCATTACTATTAGTTGCTACCATTGCACTCCCAATTACATGGTGAAAGATTCACTCACAACCTGCAGTACATTGAGTTAGAACCATAACTTTGGTTAAACCAAGGCTATGACAGAAGATAAACTTGGTTAGAAAGAAACTGTGTTGATGTCTGCCAAAAGAACCATTTAACAGTTTAACACAACCACCAGGCACTTGGCTATTTAAGCAGAGTTCACTTATACACTAGCCATTAGAACATGTCTTCAGTCCAAAGAAAAATTCCTCCTTTCTATCCAATAACCTCCAGGGCACTGGAAGGGTCCTAAGCATAGCCTTTACTTTTCTATGAAATCAATGTTGGTGTACCCCAGGGATATGTCCTGGAGTTTACAGTCTTCCTGCTGGTTAGTAATAATTTACTTGACATGCTGCAAATATCCTTCACATATTTTATGATGATATATCATTTTGAAATCTCACCTCTAAGAACCTCCAGCATTTTGGACATAGTAAATATTTTTAGTAACCTAAATAGATAATGCAAAAGAAAACTTGAGGATCTACTGTATCTCTACAAGGGTCATCTCTACTTAAAAATAGACAGCTGCTCACACATTTGGGCAGGTTCCTCCAAACATGCACTGTCCACTCTTGACAGAGTGCAGAATTGAATGCATAATTAAATAATATTGAACATCTTTTATGATTCCAACTGCTCTACTAATGATACACTGCAGCATGCCTGTTTCTTTTCTGTCCTTACTTCTACAGGAATTGTTCAGATCAGGGCAACACTTTGGTCCCCTCAGTCTGGAAATTTTCCATCAAAACTCAGCTCACTGAATTTAGTGATTCCCATTTATGGTTGCTGGGTATTTTATGGAAATGTTGCCACTTACAAATCAGTTATTACATGATTCAGGTGTTCTTGGGAAGGAACTGAATTGTATATACATACATACATATGTTGCAGTTTTGGCACTTCATCTCTATCCAACCATCATGCAGAACATTTGCTATTGTTGAGAAGTATCCATTTTTCATCACACATAACAATATGGTTTGTTATTGTGCCATGACAGCAAAGAACAGCAAGTTTCAAGATGATGTGACATTTGATGCTCATTCAGTTCTTGTGGTACCCCCTTGTCCAGCTTCTTTACGTTGCTGATTTGTTTCAGATGGTCCAATACTGTTGAAATAGAAACATCAAACCTTGCTGCTAGCTCACACATAGTTTGAGGTGTATCCACTTCCACTATAGTTTCCAGCTCATCATTATCCACCTTGGTCTCAGGTCTACCATGCGGCTGATTTTCAAGAATATAGTCACCAGTCCAGAACTTCTTAAACCATCGATGTACAGTGCGCTCATTTGTCACATCTCCAAACACCTCATTGATGTTTTGAGCTGTCTGAGATGCACTGGTTCCACAATGGAACTCATTCATAAACAACACGATTTTTTGATCTATCCATGGTTTCATAAAAAATTGATTTACAAGAGAAAACTCACAACATAATCAGACACCATAAATTGCATTTCAAAAAGTGATGTAACACACAGCTTGCTTCCCAATCTTATGGTCTTGGATTCAATCCCACAGCACAACACAGTATCCTGGACAAGTGATTTCTCTTACAATACCAGGCCAACAAAAGCCTTGTCAGTTTGTGTGTGCATGTGTGTGCATGTGTGTGCATGCGTGTGTGTGTGTGTGTGTGTGTGTGTGTGTGTGTGTGTGTGTGTGTGTGTGTGTGTGTGTGTGTGTGTGTATTTCTCTATACATTGCATGAAGGTTATGACTGAGCATCATCATCATATTGTAATGTTATTCATTTCCAATCTTCCAAGAAAATATGTCAAGCTATGGGGAAAATATTACTTTGCTTGGAAACAGGTGAGGGTTGTTGACAGGAAGAGCATCCAGTCACAGAGAATCTGCCACAACATATGCCATCTGGCCCATGCAAGCATGGAACAGTAGATGCTAAAATGGTGGTGGTGAAACAAACTGAAAATAAATACACAATCATAGAAGTATTAATTTTACGTTGGTGTTATATAATTTCCTTTCTTGCAAATCCATTGTGATATCCGATATGTTCTTTTGCTGTATTTTATAATCAACCACCTTTAAACATCATTTCACATTTCTAATTCCTACCAGCAGCAATGCATTATCTTTGAGTTGTACACAGAGTGGCTGATATTCTGTTAATTAATAAAACATCAAATACATTGTTTTCCTTCTTGCAGAATATCTAGTGTGAAATTGTAATAATATTGTTTTGATCTTGAAGATATCTGGTCTCTTTGCTTTATAAATGAAACCTACAATACTAGCTACAAAGATACATGCATGCATACATAAATAGATACTCATACATAAATAATATATACACACACACATATATATATATATAAATTTGTATATATATATATATATAAATTTGTATATATATATATATATATATATATATATATATATATATATATAGATAGATAGATAGATAGATAGATAGATAGATAGATAGATAGATAGATATGCATATACATTTATGTTGTGTGTGTGTGTGTGTAGATACATGTAGCGTGGTATATCTAAAGTTCCACTTTGCAATCACACACTAAGTAAATGTATATACATACACCCATTCACAAGTGTGTGTTTATATATGTGCATGTGTATGTAAATATATATATATGTAAATATATATATATATGCATATATATATATACATACATACATACATATATATATACATACATATATATGTGTGTGTGTGTGTGTGTGTGTGTGTGCGTGTGTATATGTATGTATGTATGTATATATGTATATAACGCACACATATATCATTAATATTTCTGCTAATCCTAAATGAATTAGTCAAAGATAGCTACTTTAATGTCAGAATAATGAGGAAAAGATTTGCAACTGAGTCTGCAGTATGGTAAAACTGAAAGACAGAATCAAAACAAACAATTGCATTCATAAATACATTTATCCAGGGATTCAAATAATTACAGACTGAATATCTGTATTAAAGCATAAACAGGGGAACTGATATCATCACAAGGCTTAAGCTATAGTGGTAATTACACTGAGTTTTCAACAAAGAGGATGTGGCTTTGATTCCCAATAGACACTAGATTTTTATTGATTCATACATTAGCTTTGTATATCTTCATAAAAACTTTCTACTTAAAATATGTAAACACTTATCAACTACTTAATCCTTGTTTACCTATCACTAAAAATAAAAATAAAAATGAAACGTGATTTAAATTAATAGTTTATTGACAAAGTTGCTAGCATAGATAATTTAAAAGTAGGAAGTGTTTGTCAAAATAAAGGTTTCATAGACTGCACAATAGTTGCTAAAATATGGTAATATGAAGTATATTAAAGAGAATGTAGGGTTGGATGAAAACTCCATGCTTGTCAGAGGAATATTCACCGCTGCTAAGAGCCTGATAAAATGCATCCGGTCTGTGGTTTGTGTTTGGAACAGTATCCAGATTTTTTTTTTTTTTTGAATTCACCGGCATGGCTGTGTTGTTTCGAAGATTGTTTTGTAACCACATGGTTTCAAGCTCAGTCCTGCTACATGGTACCATTGGCAAGAGACTTCTATTATATTCTCTAATCAATGCATGCCTTCTGAGTGAATTTGGTAGATAGAGATTGTGTGGAATCCTATCATCTACATATCTTTCCACGTAAAAAGCACCCATGCTGGTGCCACACATGAAATGCCTGTGTTGGTGTCACATAATAGCACTGGCACTCTGTAACATGGTTGGCATTAGAAAAGGCACCCAGTGGTAGGAACCATGCAAAACACAAATGTCTATATATGTATGTGTGCGTGTATGTGTGTACATGTGTGTGTGTGTGCGTGCATGTGTTTATATACATGTGTGTGTTTGTGTGTGTGTGTGTGAAATTAAATACACAACCGAAAGAGCTATTAATAGTTTCATGCTATTTTGATACTTGAACAGGCATATTTATAAAAAGTATGCCATGTATCTTAAAAATGTGGAATAACCATGAAGAAGGTTGGTCCTAGTAACTTAGTGGTTTGGCAAAAGAGATCGATGGAATAAGCACCAAACATTAAAAAATGAGTTCTGACTTGATTTGTTCAACCAAACCCTTCAAGGTGGTGTCAAACCACTAGGTTATGGGGGCATAAACAAACCTGCACTGTTTGCAAAGCAGTCGGGTGGAAGGCAAACACTGACACAAAGACACACACACACACACACATACGTACATGCACATATAAGCATATTTATTGAGCTTCCACACTGTTTCCATATACCAAATTCACTCACAAACCATGGATCAACCCAGAGTTATTGTAGAAGATACTCGCCCAAGGTTCTATACAGTGGATCTGAACCCAAAGTTACGTGCTGGAAAATAAAGCTTCTTAACCACATAGCCATGGACACACCTATCACCTATGTAAAAATTCAATTGTTTGGGATTTTTTTCTTTTAGTTTTCATCTATAAAGCATTTTAGATCCGATTTCATCAGCTCACAATGTAGAATTATTCTAAAACAAACATTACATTACATAAATTCACCAGTTGTCAAGCAGTGATGGAGGACAAACACACACACAAATCTATCTATCTATCTATCTATCTATCGCCGGCAGAGCGACGAAACCGTTCTGCACGCACTCGTACAGTGTCCCACCATTTCCGAGCTGTGGGCTTACGTCAAACAACTGCTATCGCGTGTGGGACGAGTCGGTCTATCAGCCGAGTCTATCGTGAATATTGTCGCGCCTCCTTCCTTTAAACGGGAAGGAAGAGCTATTTTCATCGTACTTGTGGCTATGGCGAAAGAATGTGTATGGTGGACGCGTCTGAAAGGTCTAGAGACAAAGACTTTCCTCTCTGGGCAATCTCTCATCAACTTCTTCAAGTATCACCTGAAGAGGAAGTTGAGAGTAGAAAGGGAAGTCTTGTCTAGTGAATGCTTCAAAAAAAGATGGGT
>NC_068994.1:40256415-40261843 GCF_001194135.2 Octopus bimaculoides | reverse complement strand
GAACCCAAACTGCATCTCATCTAAATTGATTCGCTCCCTAATTAGTTGGGCTATGACCCTCTCTGTAACTTTCATAACCTGATCTAACAGCTTGATGCCTCTGTAATTATTTGTATCTAAAGCATCACCTTTACCTTTGTAGCAGTTGACTATGATGCTGCTACACCAGTCATTGGGTATGACTCCTTCGTGTATCACCTGGTTTGTAATACGGGTGACTAGGCTATAGCCAACACTGCCAGATATTTTGAGCATCTCTGCAGTGATTCCTGATGGGCCGGGGGCTTTCCCGGTCTTCATACTCTTAATTGCTTTATCTACCCTGGTACTATCAACTCGGATAGCTGGTCCCTCTATTGGGTCATATAGAATACATAGCCGATTACAAGAGAAAATGATAAATTGTGATAGAGATACATGAAGCTATGCTCCAACTTTCTTGCAAGACAGTTACTGCACAGCTTTACATCTTTCTATCTTGACTTTTGAAAATCAGAGAAGTCTGTGAAACCAGTTCTATCTTTAAAAGTAAAAACTCTAAACGAATCCCAGTGCATTTTCAACTTATTTCTTGTATATTTCTGCCCGTGTGGAATAAAATAACTTTGTTTTACATATATATATATATAATGAACCTCTTTCAGTTTCTCTCTACCAAATCCACTCGCAAAGCTTTGATTGGCCCAAGGCTATAGTAGAAGACACTTACCCAAAGTGAAAAGCAGTGGAACTGAACCTGCAACCGTGTGGTTAGGAAGCAACCTTCTTACCACATAGCCATGCCTGCATCTAATTGGCGAATTTTGGGACTTTATCCTTTTATTTTTGTATAGCATCACCTCCATTCATTTGGGATTTGATTTTTTTTTTCCATTCATATTGTAAAATTGAGATATTACATGCATTACACAGACTTTGACAATTATTTTGTTCAAATTTTCTCTTGGTTCATCCAGTGTTTATACTTTTTGTGTAATACTAGTCTTGTTTTAGTTAGGATTAAATGAGCAAAAAGTATTGGTCATATGAGTTCATTGCACAAATTACCAGGGGAATTGATCATAATATTGTCAGTATAGCTGGGGATTTGTCTTGTATTATCTGAAAATATCAGAATGTGTAACTTGCGGTGTATGGAGATTAAGACCATGTTGCAAGAAATGAAGCGTAAACTCAAGGGTGGAAATATTCAAAGATATGTTAATGAAGAGAAGGGTTCCTCTGTCAATGCAAACGAGCATATCGTATGATGCATGCCACAGGATTATGTTAGTGTTAGATTGTAAGATATAGGAATTCAACATGGACGATGTATGGTGGTGTGGACAAGAATAAGCAGTTGGATGTTATTGAGTAATGAGGCACATTTGAACTGTCAATGGAAATACATTGAGCACTGACTGGGTGTAAGGAGTTGAGAAGACTACACTAAGTAATGTCATGTAATGTAGCTGAACAATGAATGCATGCTGAAGAAGCCATTTGAGCACGATATGCACAACAAAGACAGACAAAAATATGGGAAGTAAAGGTTGAGTTTATGTGTGCATGTGTGTATGCGCATGTGCACATTACTAAATATGCATGTGTATATGTATACATATATATATATTTCTGTATGTGCATGTGTATATGTACACACACACACACATATAATTATTTGTTTAAAATGTATATATCAATATATCTATAACTTTCTATCTATTTATCTATATGTGTGTGCGTGTGTGTGTGTATGTGTGTATACATATATGTATGTATATATATATATATGTGTGTGTGCCTTTGTGTGTATATATATCTATTTATGTGTCTGTATGCATATATGTGTATGTGTGAGTGTATATGTGTGTGTGTATATATATATATGTATGTATATGTATATACATATATGTATATATATAAACAAATAATTATATCATGAACGAGTCAGTATGTTAATCATTTAAAAATCAAGCAAAAATCGATACATTCAGTTTCATTCACTTCTTAAGAAATGCATTGAATAGCATTGGACAGTTGAAAGTGTTAAAATATTTTATTGCAGTTCTGTAACCTGGTCACTTATACAGTAAATAGACCAGTCAGTCATAAGAGTTAAGAGTTTTCTTTTCTTTTTTCTGTGGCCAAATATCATTCCTGTCACCAACCCTCATCTGTTTCTAAGCAAGATATTTCTCCATGGCCAGACATGTTTTAATGGAAGATTAGATATAAACAACACTGTTTGTTTATGGTGGTGTTTGTTTATAACTGCTGTGCCATGTCAGGACAAGGAAACACAGACACACACACAGATATACACACGCATACACATACACATGCAAGCACACACATATGTATACATGTATCAATCCACACATACAAATGGTTTCTCTCACTTCCTGTATACCCAACCCCAATCATAAAGCTTTGGCGAGCAAAGTGCCCATACTGTGGGACTGAACCTGAAACCATTTGGTTGGGAAGCAAACTCCTTAACCACACAGCCAAATATATACTCTTTTACTCTTTTACTTGTTTCAGTCATTTGACTGCGGCCATGCTGGAGCACCGCCTTTAGTTAAGCAAATAGACCCCAGGACTTATTCTTTGTAAGCCTAGTACTTATTCTATCAGTCTCTTTTTGCCGAACCGCTAAGTTACGGGGACATAAACACACCAGCATCGGTTGTCAAGCGATGGTGGGGGGACAAACACACATACACACACACACACACACACACACACACACACACACACACACACATATATATATATATATATATATATATATATATACACATATATACGACAGGCTTCTTTCAGTTTCTGTCTACCAAATCCACTCACAAGGCTTTGGCCGGCCCAAGGCTATAGTAGAAGACACTACTATGCAGTGGGACTGAACCCAGAACCATGTGGTTGGTAAGCAAGCTACTTACCACACAATATATATATATATAGTTAATATTTTTTTAGTTCCACCCCTCCATTTCCTGTTGATATTTAAAAAAATTTTATGAAGATGTTTTTTTTTTATTTTTCTGGTTGTAAATGCACTTCTTCAATTATTCCCATAATTAGCTTTGGCAAGTGTACATGTAGATAGATGCATTGCACTAATGACTGACAATTCACCCTAAAATCTTTAGCTGTGAGTGCATGACCTTTGTGTAGATTTTTCATGACAAATTGTGCAATAGATCTTGTTCATTTGGTAACTTCTATGGACTGCATATATATATTGGAAATCATTTGGTTAAGAGACACTAATTTAAATTACAGGAAATGGGTAGCCTTAGGGGATATGTTATTATGGAAAGGTCAAGAGGTGAACATTCACATCTGAGATTTTCATGCTAATTTCTAATATTTGAATGCAATTTATATTACGTATACCTTGAGATATTTTCTCAGTCCTAGGTTTACCTTTATTTTTGTTTCTGATATTCATCATATTAAAAATATCATACTTGATCTGCTTGTATTTTCTATTTGTAATCTTCATATAATCATGTAAGCAAATTACATGAGCAAGGAAGTGTATAAAACCTAATACTACAATTATTCCTATTCCATATTTCATTGTCTACAATGGTTGTGAAATATTTTATTTCATAATGAATATTTCCATAATGAATCACATTTAAGGCATCTAAACTTTATCATTAAATGAGGAAAGGCAGGAAAAATATTACCATATCAAAATTAATTTATTTTTATAGATTTTCTTAACAAGAGTAAATTTTAGTTATTAGCTCCGAGCTAGGAAATATTAAAAATTTGTTATCCCCTTCTTATTTTATATTTTTCATTTTATTTTATAATTTTCATTTCATTTTATAATTTTCATTTTTTTTTTTTCAATTTTTAGTTTTTAGTTTTTTTAGCTTTCTTTTTTATTTATGCATATTTATTTATTTTGCTTCAACTAAAATAATTTCTGTTGATTATAAGCAGAAAATAGGATATCTAATATTGCCACAAGGAAGAGAAATTTGTATTCAGTTTTATTCATGGGATTTGAATATCTGGAAAGGGTATGAAAAAAAGAGTATGTTACTTATCACATTAGGTACTTTAAAGTTATTATCTCACCAATATAAATCCTGAAAGTGGATCACTATATAGAGGACTTTGGAAAACACTTGTAAGTAATGGTTAATCTTACAAGTAAAGAAAATTATAATCTAAATGAAAAGAGAGAGAATTAAAAAGTGAGTGTTGAAATTTATTAGGATATGAGTTATATTTTAAAGATTCTATTTTCATAATGATGCAATGTTGTTACATCTGTTTCCTCTATTTTAGCATAACTTTCATATGGATCATCTTTTAAGCAAAAATGACATTATTATAGCAGAAATAAAAGGCAGTGAGCTGGCAGAATCATTAGCACACCAGGCAAAATGCTTAGCGGTATTTCACCCATTGCTATGTTCTGAGTTCAAATTCCACCGAGGTCAACTTTGCCTTTTATCCTTTCAGGGTGGATAAATTAAGTACCAGTGAAACACCGGGGTCGATGTGATCAACTGTCTTCCTTCCCACAAAATCCAGGCCATATGCCTATAGCAGAAAGGATTATTATAGCAGAAATAAATTATCTGTGGTTATAATTATTATACTTGTATGATTAGCTACAATAATCATCAGTTTATATACTACTGTCAAATATAGTATGTTCCCATGAGTAAACAACTGCTAAATGCAGCTGATTGAATATTTTGTAATTTTATATGATTATTGGAATACAATACAGTCACTGATTACAGATTTTCAGAGGAATAATCACTAGCATTTTTGAGGGCTAAAATGCAGGGAAAGTGTCTGTAGCTTATTGTGAAACAAATATTTCAAAGGATTTTATTTGTAGAGTACTAAACTTCTCTTTTTTTTTTTTTTTTTTTTTTTTTTTTTTTTGTCAATGTATATTCATAGCCAATGTACATTAGCGAAACATGCAAACACACACAAACACAAAAATAATGAAAAACAACTTAAAATTTCAAACAAATTTATTTTAATATGGGATAGGACGACCTTTGGCAGTAATTACAACTTGAATTCTACGAAGTATGGACTTGTACAAAGTTTGAATTGTTTCCAAAGGAACTTTTGTCCATTTTTCAGCTAAAACAGTCTCCAGTTCTTGTAGTGATGATGGTGGAGAATATCAGCTACCTATTTGTTTTTCTAAAATGCACCATAAATGTTCAATAATATTGAGATCCGTGGTGGCCAGATAAGATGTTCAGCTTCACTAGAATGTTCCTTGCGCCATTCAGTAACAGCTTTAGCTGTGTGAATTGGTACATTATCATCCTCAAAGATTGCGTTTCCCTCTGGAAACAGTTGCGCAACCATAGGATGAATTTGGTCAGATAAAATGCTTAAATAGTCTTGACTATTAATTCTGCCATAAAGGGAAACCATTGGGCTGGTG
>NC_068994.1:40246810-40256327 GCF_001194135.2 Octopus bimaculoides | reverse complement strand
TCCTTCTCCATGTTTAACAGTTGGAAGAAGGTAGTCTGAGTTAAATGCTTCTTTTGGCTGTTTCCACACGTATACTCAGCTGGTGGTCGGAGATAAGGTTTGAGAAAATAACATTCTGCCACTGCTCTAGGGGCCAATTCTGTAGGTTTTTACTCCATTCTAAATGCTTTGCAACATTTGTTTTTGAAAGTAGTGGTTTTATGATTGCAGCCCCCACCCCCATCATGAAATCCAGCTTTGTGCAGTGAACAGTTTTTGTAGAAACTGGGTTCTCAAGGTAGTCATTAAGCTCTGCAGTAATTTTGGGAGCTATACTTTTGTGATCCTTTCTAACAATTCGCATAAGAGTCTGACGGTCCCTATCTAAAAGTTTTGGTTTACTTCCGGAGTTTTGTTTCAACAAGGTTTTACCCTTTCTCTCAAAGGCTATCATTACTTTCGAGACAGTACTTCTTGATACACCAAACTTTTGGCTGTTTTCATTACGCTAGTGCCTGCCATACGAGCACCAACAATTTGGCCTCTTTGAAAGTCCAATAGATCTGTCATTTTAATGAATTTTAATTACCTTTTTCTGATGATATCTGAAAAGAAACAGCAAAACATATTAAGCAACACTAATAAATAAATCAAAAAACATAAAAATAAACAAGCTTTTGATGGTCTTATAGATATTTCAAAATTATGATGCTATGATGCTAGGTGTTTCCATTATTTTGTCCAACCCCTTTATATATATGTATGTATATTTATATATATATGTGTGTGTGTGTGTATGGGTTTCTGTTAGACGCCTGTGAAACTTTAAGTCACAGAGTCAAATCAAACTGTTTTGAATAATATATATAACTCCTACTAAATGTGTTGAGTGCCTTTTTCTTTCATTTCTCTACTCACTCATAACACCTATGTATATATATATATATATATATATAATATTAGGGATAAAAATCCAAATTTACAGGTAAAAACTCAATTAAATTCAATTTATCAAAAATTAAAATTAAATTAAGTTTCACAGTATATAGTATATAGTAGTCGTTTTATTATTATTACTATTTCATGATTATTACTAAATATTTTATTACACTTCTTTATAGTGTATTTACTTATTAATTTTTTCTATATGTGACTGTAGATTTTCATGGATGAGTTCATGAATTTTGGTTCTTTTCTCTAAATTATATATTTATATATATATATATATATATATATATATATTGATTCGCCATGATGGACCACTGAACTCAGCGCTTTCTTTTCATTCTCACTCTATTTCCTCTTATTTCTTCCTGTCAAAGAGCATAAGCTCAATATGTAAAAATACTTTTCCATTTTTCCTGAGTGTCAAACTAATACACTTGCTTGTTGTTCATACACTTGTCCTTATCTTCGTTTTTCGATGAATTAGAACTGTGTGTGTATATGTGTGTGCATGTATATTTGTGTGTGCATCTATGTGTCTTTGTGTCAGTGTTAGTCTTACTATTCCTGTTTGACAATTGGTATTGTTTTGTTTATATCCCTGTGGAGTAGCAGTTCAGCAAAAGTCTGGTATTTATTCTGAAAGAATAAATACCAGACTTAAAAGGAAAGAAAATGTACTGAGGTCAATCTGTTTTACTAAAACACTTGAAGCACTTTAGTCCAACAGTAGTCCAATGGCTAAAACAAAAATGGTGCACCAAAATCTTTAGATATCATGAGAGACAAATTTTAACATTTCTAAATGCAATCACTTTTGTCTTTTTTTTTAAAGATTTTCTTTCTTTAATTTTATTTAGAAATACTATGAAGTATAGTTTTCATTTAGTTGTTGAAATTAAAAACAAAATTATTTTCACTTTCAAGAAAATAAAAGAAAATATAGCAAAAAATTATTGCCTATTTCTATTGAGTTTCATTGCAAAGAAAATTATAAACTTCTAGAAGTTTGGGATAACAGTTCAACTAAATAAAAAAAATTAATGAACTAATATTGATATTTTCCATCAATAAATTCTATTTATTTATACAGAAACATCGATCAATATCCATTGAGAGAAAATATGGATTTTAGAAAAATATAAATTACAATTATTTCAAGAATGATTATATTGGTGTGTCTGTGCATGTATGTATATATATATATATATATATATATATATATATATATATATATATATATATACATATACATAAACACACACATATATATATACATAAACACACACATACACACACATGCACACACACACATGTATGTATAAACATATATATATGTACATGTATACATGCATGTATGTATGTGTTAATGTTTGTAGATATATGTATATATTGCTATCATTGCTTTGTTTCATTAAATTCCCTCACAATCATTTTTCTTTCTATCTTTCTCTCTCCTTCTCTCTCTCTCTCTCTTTTTCTTACTTTGTCTATACATGACAGAAACTGCAGGGAGCACAACTCACAATTGATTTCTTTATAGTACAACTAAGAGAACAGTTTTCAAACTGCAAACTGAATTATATTATTCATTGTAATATTTAGTAATAAGGAAGAACAGAAAAAAAAAAAAAGCAATAAGCAATATTATTACTTATAAGATTAAGATAATCATGTTCATTTTTGTTTTCATGTGTTCTATACAACAGTGCTAGTTAAAAAAAAAAAAAAGGAAGTATATCTTCGTCACAATTGTCATCATCGTCATTGTCATCATCATCATCAACATCATCATCAACATTTTAGCATATATGTTTCCATGTTTGCATGTGTTAGACAAGATTCTTTGAAGCAGATTTTCTACAACTGGGTGTTCAATCCTGTCTCCAGCCCTTACCTGTTTCTCAGCAAAATATCATTTACCTATGGTATGGTTAGAATGGTTTCAAAGGACACTGCTTGTATCTTGTCTTTTCATGATGCTCACTTTCAACCATCGCATGACATCAGGACAAGGAGACACAAACACACATACCTACAAACATAAACATATAGATCTCCCCTTTTTCTTAACTCTCCTGTGTGAACTTTCTGTCCGGCAGTCACCATGATAGATCACTGACCACGACATTTAAATTTTTTTCTCCTTGTTTTTCTCCTTATTTCTTCTTTCTGTTGAAGAGCGTAGCTCGAAACGTTAAAGACTTTCTCTATTCCCGAGTGTTAAACTAATACATCCTTTTGTTGTTTACACCACCTGTCCTCGTTTGTTGTTGTTTTTTTCGTAAATTCTCCCATATATATATACCTGTGTGTGTGTGTGTGTGTGTGTGTGTGTGTGTATGAGAGGGTGCTGAAAAGTTCCTGGCTTTAAGGATTTCAGGAAAGGCCTGGCCTGAGGTCTAACCTTCTAATTTCTTTCACAGAGTTTAGAAAAACTGGAGGACCACTGCAATAAGTGTTTGAATCTGAGAGGGAAATATGTTGAATAAAATCATAATTAACTGATCCTCCTGTATTTTCTTTTACCCAAAACCAGGAACTTTTTAGCACTTCCTCATATTTGTGAGTATGTATGTAAGTACATATGTGGGCATATATGTATCTCTGCACTTATATGTATATGATGGGCTTCTTTTATTTTCCATCTGCTAAATCCATGCACAAGGCTTAGGTCAGTCCAGGATCAGAGTAAAAGTCTGGTAGGATTGAACCTGAAAACATGTACATGCAAAATGAACTTAATTACGCAATGCTGCTAATATAAACTAATAAAATATATACCAAACTGAAATAATTAATACTGACAATATGACCAACTAAAAATGAAAAAGATAATAAAAATGTTGGTGCCTCAGCATGGCAACAATGTAGTAACAGAAACCAGGAAAGGAATAGGACAATATATAAAGACTAGCAAATAAATAAAGAGTAGTTACTAGTAATGGTAGATTGGCATAGACAGAATTCCTGGCTGCATTTAATTACAGCTCATATATACATATATCCAAAACATAAAAAAAACAAAACAAAAACTACCGTTATATGCAAATATCATCGCAACAGACACCAACAGCTCTTCTTCACCCTCTGCAATTTAAACCAACCATATCTGGCACAAATATTTAACATCATCATCATCATCATCATCATCATCATCATCATCATCATCATCATCATCATCCTCAACAACATCGCCATCACCATCGTTTAATGTCTGCTTTCCACGCTGGCATGGGTTGGATGGTTTGACTGAGGACTGGCAAGCCAGGAGGCTGCACCAGGTTCCAATCTGGTCTGGAAAGGTTTCTACAGCTGGATGCCCTTCCTAACACCAACAGCTCCGAGAGTGTAGTGGGTGCCTTTTATGTGCCATCGGCACGGGTACCAGTCAGGCGGCACTGGCATCAACCATGCTTGAACAATGCTTTTAACATGCCAACCTTTTCTTATATTTAAATTGACCAAATTTGACCTTTCACATCTTCCCTACAATGTCATCAAAATCTTGAACCTGCAAGATAATGCTTGATCAATTAAAAGCAAGGTAAAAAAAAAAACATTATATTTGACAGAGTAATTTGAAAGCTAAAGGGTTAAAAATGTAAGAAGAATCCAATGAGTTCATTTCAATGCTTATACATTATAACCTATTTTGTTTTATTTACAATTCCTCATTGCTAACTGGGAATATTAATGTTTGATGGACATATCTGAAACCATACAGTCACCCTAGTTTTAAAATAGGTGTATTGTATATCATAATTCTGCATGTCATAAGGCATGACTAGAAAAGTTAGTAGCAGGAAGTGGCATCTAGCCATCCATTAAAAAACTGCCTCAGAAAAGCTGTCTAAACAATACCAATAGAGAAAGGTAGATGTAAAAAGCTGCTGCTGTACTTGTTGCCTCTGCTGCTGCTGATGATGATTATGATGATGATCATGATTATGATGATGATCATGATCATGATCATGACGATGGATGATGATGATGATGATGAAGAAGACAATGAGGAAGATGATGCCAATGATAATGATGATGATGATGACAATGACAGTAATGACCATGACAATGGTGGTGATGACAATGATGATGATGATGATGATGATGACAACGATGATGATGATGACAATATCAACAATGATGATAATGTTCATGGTGGTGGTGGTGGTGGTGGTGGTGGTTGCCAGCATCGTCATCGCCGTGTCGTCATTGTGGTGAGAATATCTTATATGAATCACAAATACATTTGAGAAATTGTTGTTATGCTCTCAGTCAGCCCGATTGAGGGAATCTACAGACATAAGATAATACAGACATAAAAATCCTGTCTTCTTTTTTCCCCCAGACACATTGTATCTAAGGCTATATTATCAAGTGTGTCTCTTCTTATAGGACAGTTGTGAAGGAGTATTTAGTTGCCATTTCTTGTAGGTCAAGCAAGTGAGGGGAGAAAAGTAACCCCTGTTGACATGACTACTGTGAAATTTTAATGAGTTATTTTTGTGTTTTGATTCAAAGTATGATATTACAATTCTCATATCAGATAGACATATTGTTTTAGAAAATACCATAATATTCTTATGTATAGCAATTGGACAGTTTTTTTAAAATTTATAACAAAAGGAATGGACACAACAGGGTGGTAAATATACCTAGGGTACCTACTGCATGAAAAACAAACAGCCAAGTGGATATGTAATGAAACAGTCAAAAAATTTTAATTCATCAAAATTTCACAGTCAGTGATTAGAAGAGCAGTCTTTATTTAAATGATTAATTAGATTTAAGACAGACACAAGTTGTCTCCCATTTTTTTCTTGGCCACAATTAGTCATTAAGATAATGATTGGGTATTCTTATTAAAGCTATAATTTTAATCAATTAGATTTTCTTGGTTCACTACATTAAGTATATTAGTGTTCGCTTTACTATAACATTAAAATAGTCTATAGAAAAGCAAATAATTGAGGAAAGATAATTGGTTTAATGTATGTCCCTGACAGCAAATAATTGCTTTAACACAAGTCCTATGTAGCAAAATGATAGATGATAAGCTGATTGGTTGACTTCAGAGCAGATGAAGGAAAATTAACTCATTGGAGTTCAAAGAAAACTAATACTGGTCTGTATCAGCAAAATGAATTTTCTACAGTTAGTAAAATAAGCTGAATATTCTGAAGTTTCAAGCAAAATTTTTATTCAATGAGGAACCATTCTAGTAAAGTCAAAATATAGTTATGTCTTTTTTTTTTTTACTAAATGAAAGCTTACCTTCTTATATAAATTATATATAAATTTTGATTTGTTAACTTCATACCAAGAACTGTTGCTTCATTTAATGTTACCAGTTGGACTGTGATTGCCTTTAGCCTTCATTTCTGGTCTCAAGTTTCAGCATAACTTTCTCCTTCCTTCAACTCTCCTACCTCTAACCAGACTTGCAGACCCTGAAAAAAAGGGTCAAAGCTGTTGCTCTTCCTCTTCAGACTAAACTATAAAGTATATAAACACGTTTTGATTTTTGATTTAGGCACAAGGCCAGAAGTTTAGGAGAGTATTAGTCGATCACATCAGTCTCAGGATTTAATTGTATTAACCCTGAAGTGGGGTGGCCTTGTGGTGGGGATGTTGCAGTTGTGGTGCACTCATGGTTTTGATTTCCAGACCAGGCACTACATTGTACTCTTGAGCAAAACACTTCACTCACCTGTAAAAGCAGTAATTAATGTAAGTAGCCGACATCTAGAAAGCTCTGAAGAAGCAGTACTGAACAAAGGTCTCAACTTTGCGACAACCATCAAGCGTATTCCATACTTGGACATAATAGCTCCTATTTAAGAGATAGCCATAAAGATACCAAAGTTTAAGGAGATGAACTAAGGGGTAAATTGAGACAGGTACTAGAAAAAGCAAAACTTCCTAAACCAAACATCACTAAGGAAAAAAAGTTTGCTATCAAAAGACTATAGAGTGATAATTCCATCATAATACTTCCAGTGGACAAGAGAAATGCTAGAGTGGTGATGAACAAGTCTGACTACTCTGAAAAATTGGCAAGTCTTATAAGTGACAGTAGAGCTACAGCAAAGAAAAGACAAATATCCATCAAATGTAAATAATGTAAATAATGTACTTCATTTCTTGTTGCTTCAGTCCACTCAGCTGTAAATTAGTAATCTTGTGGTAAGAAGCTTGCTTCTCGACCACATAGTTGCAGATTCAGTCCCACTGTGTGGCACCTCGGGTAAGTGTCTTCTACTAAAGCCTCAAATTGACCAAAACCTTGTGAGTGGATTTGGTAGATGGAAACTGAAAGAAGCCCATTGTATATATAAATAGATATATATAGACATGTATATATTTATGTATGTGTATGTGTGTGTCTTGGTCTCTGTGTTCCTCCCTCACCACCTCTTGACAACTGGGGTTGGTGTGTTTGCGTCTCCATAACATTGGAGTTTGGCAAAAGAGACCAATAGAATAAGTACTAGGCTTTTAAAAAATAAGTTCTGGAGTCAATTCGTTCAACTAAAACCCTTTAAGGTGGTGCCCCATCATGGCCACAGTCAAATGACTGAAACAAATAAGAAATAAAAGATAAAAGAATTTTTTTTTTTTTAATATAGGAACAAGGCAAGCTATTTTAAAGGAATGGGGTCAGTCAATACCATCAACACAGATATTTGACTGTTACTTTATTTTATCAGCCCCGAAAGGATGGTAAAGAAAAAAAGGTAACCAATGTGTGCAGGAGTAGTAAGTAGCCTGCTTACCAACCACATGCATCCGGGTTCAGTCCCACTGCATGGCACCTTGGGCAAGTGTCTTCTACTATAGCCTCAGGCTGACCAAAGCCTTATGAATGGATTTGGTAGATGGAAACCGAAAGAGGCCCATCATATGTGTATGTGTGTGTGTATGTGTGTGTGTGTGTGTATGTTTGTGTGTCTGTGTTTGTTCTCTCCACTATCGCTTGACAACCGATGTTGGTGTGTTTACATCCTCATAACTTAGTGGTTCAGCAAAATAGACTGATAGAATAAGTACTAGGCTTACAACGAATGAGTCCTGGGGGCAATTTATTCAATTAAAGGTGGTGCTCCAGCATGGCCACAGTCAAATCACTGAAACAAATAAAAGAACAAAAGAATAAAATGCAGGATTCAAAAGTCAGGATGTAGAGTCTGAACAAATGCTGCACAGCCATTTCCTTGTATTCTAACAATTCTGCCAGTTCACCATTCTAAAGAGTATGTATGAATAATTCTTCTGCTACAGTTCTATATTTAAGTGATGAGGAATTATGTACACTATTTACATTATTTACAATTGGCAGATATTTGTCTTCATCGTGTTTGTTGTTAACTCAACGTTTCGGCTGATATACCTTCCAGCCTTCATCAGGGGTCTTGGGGAAATTTCGAACCTCGATTTTCAAATACACCTGATGAAGGCTGGAGGTATATCAACCGAAACATTGTGTTAACAATAAACAAGATGAGGACTAATATCCGACAATTGTAAATAATGTAAATAATTCTTCTGCTAGAAGCACAGGGACAGAAATTTAGTGGAAAAGGGCTACTCAATTTGCAAAGATGGAAAGACAAGCATACAGATAGCCAAACTGTAGTGAAGTATATAGATGGAAAAACAGAATGTGTGCATGTGTCTGTGTGTGTAGATGGCTGGATAGATAGATAGATAGATAGATAGATAGATAGATAGATAGATAGATAGATAGATAGAGAGGTAGATAGATAGATAGATAGATAGATAGAGAGGTAGATAGATAGATACATATATACATACATACATGCATGCATACTTACATACATACACACATAGATGATGCACACATAGATTGAGAAAAAGAGAGAGAGGTAGGAGGTAGAGGGAGAAATAAATAGGTAGCCAGACATGGATGGACAAACAAAAAGATGGATGAAGAGAGGGAGGGAGAGAGAGAGAGGCATAAATGTATACAAAAGATAGATATGCAGATAGAGTTGCATGCATGAATGAATAGCTAGAGTCTTAATTATTTACACAACTCCTTGACAAGTTTCCAAAGAGACTGAGGCTAATTTACTCTTCAAGGTTTATTAAAATCCCTAAATAAAAACTTCACCATAGCTAGACTATTTATTAATCATTTCTAAACAGCGGCACATTAACCTTTCAGTCCATCTCAATCTCTTCTTCTGTTCCATATGCATGAAATGCACACAAATATATACAGGGTCATATATGGGTCTGTGTCTGTACGACTGTGTGCATGTGTGTCTGTGCCGCTGTGTGTGTATGTGTGTGTGTGTGTGTGAGCATGTGGCCAAATGAATATGTATTTCTAAGTACAAACAAATCATGTGTATCAGCATCAGGGATTTCTCAGGAAGTATATTTGCACTGAGTTCTCATAAATCTCCTTGTCTTCAGGCTTTCCAAGCATGCATCCATGTCTGATTACATACATGCACACATAAATATACATATACATATGTGTGTGTTTGTGTGTGTGTGAATGTATGCATATATATATATATATATATATATATATATATATATATATATATATATATATATA
>NC_068994.1:40246128-40246614 GCF_001194135.2 Octopus bimaculoides | reverse complement strand
ATACATATATATACATATATATACATAAATATGACTATATACATATATATATACACACACATATGCATATACACACACACACACATACACACTCAGACACATGCATATATCTATGAGTGTGAGTGTGTATGTGTGATGCATGGTATGAGTATGTGTGTGTGTGATGCATGTCGCTGCATGTGTGTGTGTAAATGCATTATCTTTTGAACTATTCCTTGCAGAACCATTACCTAATTATCTCAAATCAATAAAACTAAAGAAAAGTGATTTGATCTCTCTGTTTAGTCAACACTGTATAATGATTGAATGTACTATGCGCTCCTGAAAATAGATTATTAATTATAGTAATTGCTAACAAATCTGATAAAATTAATATACACAGTCAAGTATTTACCCACAATCTGCTGTAACAAGCAAACAATATGAACAGATATGTATGTATATGTATATGTGTATATATATATATATATATATATACATATATAT
>NC_068994.1:40236951-40245836 GCF_001194135.2 Octopus bimaculoides | reverse complement strand
ATATATAATCATAAATATAGGTTTTTTCATACTGAGCTACCCGGCATAATTGTTAATTATTAATTTTATTACTAATTGACGATTCCCTGCCCTGTATATCTATCTCTATATCTATATATATATATATATATATATATATATATGTACATATATATGTATCTGTATGTATGTATATATGCATACATATATGCATACATACATATATATACATAGATGTGTGTGTGTATGTGTGTGTTTGTGTGTATGTTCGTGTGTGTGTGTGCGTCTGTGTGCGTGTGTGTGCATGTATGTGTATACATACATAAATGAAATATATGCATATAATGAGAAAACACAAAATATGGTGGAGTGATTGCAAACATGCTAAAGCCTGTACAACCAGACCTTAATAGCAAGTCATTATGATAGCCTCATGAAACAGCTCTATCTATCATCAGCTTATCAGGTTCCTATTGTCCTGTTATTTACATTTTTTATTTGGTTTCATATAATTCAAAGAGAAAAACTGTGGAGATGACTCAAGGTAGTAATAGCAGATGCTTTAATATATTTTACTTGTGACTTGTAAGTTTGCTTACGAGATCAAATATTACCACTACAGGGCTCAGCAGTAGTAGTAGTAGTAGTAGTGGTGGTGGTGGTGGTGGTGGTTGTGGTGGTGGTTGTGGTAGTGGTGCTGATGGTGGTGGTGGTGGTGGTGGCTGCTGTGATGGATTTTGCTTTTCATAATTATGAGAATATTAGAATATATGTACCAGTAATATTCTGAGTCCTCTCTCAGGGTATACTGGCTGAACCATTAGAACATTGGTTAGAATGAATCAAGGTATTTGTTCCAACTCTCTGAGTTCAAATGCAGCCGTTGTCAACTTTTACCTTTTATTCTGAATAAAGGAAATACCAATCAAATATGGGTGGGGATTAGAAGAACTGGCAGGGCAGCAGTTCTTAACCACAGTCCATATGACCCTCGGGGGTCCATATGACCCTAAAGGGTCCACATGAGATTTTATTGTTAAAATTTCTCTGCAATAAATTGGTTATTCATCTAAAATACACAAAATATTTTAACAATTTTTTAATGCAATTTTTTTATCGTATTTAATTATAAAAAGGACAAAGAAATAGAAAAGAAAAGAGATAAGAAAAGAAAGGAAAGCAAAATAAAATGGTGGGGCTGCTGTAGAGCAGCAGAAGATGGAGGAGGAGTGGGCGATGGGCCAAATATCCCAGAACAAACGGTGTACTCATCCATGACCCACGGTAATGACAGCAATTATTATGTTGCCATAGAGAATGGTCAGAGACACTTACTGTAGCAGCCACTCCATCTCATGGAGGTCATTATATAAGTACGAGTGGTATCCATGGAAATTCTATGGAATGGAAAAAATGAAGAGAACCTATTTAAAAACCTATTTACTTGTCTCTAGGCTAAACCAGTAATAACCATTCCCAGTTCTGTACTTTATTTATGAATATATATTCAATAATACATGGTTAATAAAAACTTATTTTAAGCTTTTTTACAAAGAAATATTTCACATTGCTCCAGTTCACTTAGCTATAGAAAGGAGTTGTGACATCACTGGTACCAAGCTATATCAACCCCAAAATATATATATATACATACATATACTTGCTGACTCAGTAACGTACTATGGATCCCTAGTTCTAGAAACATACTCTGGATCCCTAGTTCCTAACAGATAACCACTTATAGCATTTATGCAGCGTACTTATTGGTTTAGCTCACCAGTGAACTAAACCCCTCATATTCTATAGATATGTGTGTGTATGTGTGTGTGTGTGTGTGTGTGTGTGTGTGTGTGTGTGTGTGTGTGTGTGTGATCATCATCATCGTTTAACGTCCGTTTTCCATGCTGGCATGGGTTGGACTGTTCAACTGGGGTCTGGGAAGTCAGGAGGCTGCACCAGGCTCCAATCTGATCTGGCAGTGTTTCTACAGCTGGATGCCCTTCCTAACACCAACCTTTCAGAGTGTAGTGGGTGCTTTTTATGTGCCACCGGCATAGGAGTCAGTCAGGTGGCACTGGCATTGGCCACGTTCAGATGGTACTTTTTACGTGCTACCAGATCAGAAGCCTGTTGTGGCACTGGCATCGGCCACAACTACAATTTCCCTTTGATTGTGATTTGATTTTTAATTTTTAATTTTTATTTTTATTTACTTGACTCAATAGGTTTCCTCAAGTATGGCGTGTCGCCCGACTATTCAAAGGTACTTTTGGATGGGCTGGTTATGCGATACTGATAAAGGCTACAGCTGTGATCTCACTTTACTTGTCGGGTCTTCTCAATCACAGCATATCGTCAGAGGTCTCGGTCTTTCATCATTGCCTCTGTGAGGCCCAACGTTCGAAGGTCATGCTTCACTACCACATCCCATGTCTTCCTGGGTCCCCCTCTTTCACAGATTCCTTCCACTGTTTGGGAGTGACACTTCTTCACAAAGCTCTCCTCATCCATACACAGCACATGACCATACCAGCACAGTGGTCTCTCTTGCACACCACGTCTGATGCTTCTTATGTCCAAAATTTCTCTCAGGGTGCTTACACTCTGTATTGTGTGCACACTGACATTACACATCCAGTGGATCATACTAGTTTCATTTCTTTCAAGCCTACGCAGTCATGGCTCATGTTTCACTGCTGTGTAGCATGGCAGTTCACACACATGCATCATACAGTCTACCTTTCACTCTGAATGAGAGGTCCTTTGTCACCAGTAGAGGTAGGAGCTTTCTGAACTTTGCCCAGGCTATTCTTATTCTAGTGGCAACACTCTCCGAGTATCCGACTCCACTACAGACTTGGTCACCTTGGTAGCGGAAGCTATCAACTACTTTTATTTTCTTCCCCTGGCATATGATGGAATCTGTTTTCTGAGCATCTGCGGTGTTAATTGCCCCTGTGCATCTGCCACACATAAAAACTATTGTCCTGGTTAACCTTCCTTTGATGTTGCTGTGCCTCTTACGCATCCATAGCTTACACTGGGTACATCTTTTCTACAGATTGAGCAGGGTCATCTACCTGAAGGGGTTTGTGATGTGTTTGCTTTCCTACTTACTGGGACTTTAGTTTTTGCCTTTCGATTCTAAACCTTGCTTCCACACCTGAAATTTCTTCTCTAGTTCTGGTAGTGATTCCACTATGAGAGCAAGGTCATCAGCATAGAGGATCTTCCAGGGGTAACCTGTCTTGAATTGTTATTGCCTGGAGGACTATGATGAATAAGAGAGGGCTGAGAGCTGATCCTTGGTAAACCCCTACTTCTACCCAGAATTCTTCACTATACTTATCGCTGAGCCTTACCTTACTAACGGCATCCCTGTACAGGGCCTGTACAACTCTTATTAACCACTTGACAATCCCCAGTTTCCACATCGCCCACCAGATAAGGGATTGGGGGACCCTGTCAAAGGCTTTCTCCAAGTATATATATATATATATATATATACATACATAGTTATATATATATATATATATATATATACACACATACATAGTTATATATACATACATATATACATACACATGCACATGCACACACACACACACACACACACATTTACATGATGACAGATCTCTTTTCAGTTTACATCATCCAAATCCACTTAGAAGACTTTAGATGGCCTGGATCTATAGCAGAAGACACTTGCCCAAGATGCTACACAGGGAGACTGGATCTTAAACCATGTTGTTGGGAAGCGAATTTCTTAACCATATACCTATGTCTGTGCCTCAAAAGAAGTTATAATATTTATCTCTATTAATGATAAGTTAATATCATCTCATTATCTCAAGCGATGTTGAATGGGCTAAGATATCTTCTACAGGTGTTTCAATCCTGCTTGAAACCATTGCTTATATTTCCAGTAGTCTGCAAGCCATTGTCATTTTGAAGGGCATCAATTAAAATGATGGCTTCTCTCCTACTGTTCCTCCATTTATGTGTTGGCTGCCATAGCACTAGATTTGAATATTTCTTCAAGATTTCCCGCACAGTGACCTGTCAATTGCAATCTTCACTCATCTTTTGAATTAATTTTGGCAAACCATCTTAAAGTTATATATCATGGTTAGTTAATAATCTGGAAATGTAATCATATTTACAATAACTTATATCATTCATTTAAACATTTACTCAGTTTTTCAGTTAAGCTATGAGAGGTATCATTTATCTTCCTATGAACAACATGAATGCATGAAGTATTGGCAGGATATCAGCAAACATGTAGTGTGAAGTGACATGCCATTGGAGGGGGTCAGGATGAAATTGCAAGTTCTAAAGGCCCTTGGAAACTACAAGGTCATGCCAGGGCTGTATGTGCATAGTCGTGTGTATGGGAGATGAAGGATGTGTGACTGATAGCACAGAACAAATGGTGTAATTGTTACACATATGGTTGCACAAAAAAAACATTCTTCATGACTTTCTGTTCACAGAAGCAGTTAGAAGAAAACATCAGAATCAATGACAGCAAACCCAAGAAAATGCTGCTGCTCCAGTAGCATAAACAGAGGTTGGATGAGTGAGTGGGTAGCAAGGGCAAGGGTGAGGATGAGGCAAGGGGTGAGAGGGTTAGGTGAGGGTGAGGACAAAGGCAATGGATGAGGTGGACCTGGTCCAACCCCAGGTATGCCTTATGGACATGGCACTTTTGGGTCTGCTTTATAAACCTGCATAGGAGGAAGGGGTAGAGTGGGTAGCAAACTTCTGAATCACCAGATTCAGAAGTTTTGACTCGTATAATGTAGGAGCAGTGAGCAGCATAGCAAGAGTGTGTGCTGTCCTCAGTGCCAGAAGCTGGCTATGTGGTTAAAAGACCCCTTTTCCAGAATATGGCTAACGGTGATAATGAAGGTGAAATGTAGTAGTAAATTTCTCCACAAATGCAATGACAGCAACAGACATCACTGTTTTTCACCTTTTTTTCATTTACAGAGATGGAACTTAACTCTGGATAAAGTACATTAACCCATTAAATCCCAGAGTACTTAAATTTCTGAATATTACTTTTAAACTTTTACAGATGATTGCAAATAGGTTTAAATGAAAAAAATAATTATTAAAACACCTTTACTTCAAGTAGAAATGAAAATACTCGGTGTCCTATAAATAGGACACTGAGACAATGCGATACAGCTTATTTAATGTTCTCATTTAGTGTCCTATTTATAGGACAGTGGGACTTAATGAGTTAACAAAAAAGTTGAAAACATCTGTGAGGAAATTTCTAAAAAGATAGTGTTTTCTATACAAAAATTACTTGGGTGGTGATGATTTTGCCCAAGTTGCATAAAATCCCCAATGTTACCTTCATTGTTGAACTATTATTTGTTACTACAGACTTAGGTAAACTTCCTTATTTGTTGTACAAATATAAGCCAGTCCTACTTTCAGGTCCTCTCCTAGATTGTAGCAAACACAATATGTATCTGTTAGATGGTAAATAAAACCTGAGAAAGGTAAACAAGCCTTAATTTATGGCAATCATCATAAATGCAGTAAACCAAACAGGTAATGTATGATGCTATTATTCTCCAAATGTGATATAAAAATAGAGGAAGGTACTGGTCTGTCTCGTTGAATAAAACTCTGCTTCATTGCAAGCAACTTTCCACAGAGATTTATTTAGTGCCTATTCTCTAATTAGGTAAACTAGAGCAGACAAAACTTACTTGTCTTGTTTAATGAAGTGCCTGAAGTTGGATATTGAACTCATGATCTATAAGCTGATAATTACACTTGATCATTTCGCTTCTGCATTAATGTCATTAGTGAAGGAAATAATGGCATCTTTATATTAGTACATTATTAAAGAAAACATTCTTCTTCTTTATCATCATCATCATTGTTATCATCGCCATCATCACCATCATTATCACCATCATCTTCATCATCACTGTCATCGTTATCATCATTGCTGTTGTCATCAATATCATCATCTTCATCGATATAATCGATGTAAACAACTGTTCCCCTCTCGCAAATTTCAGACCTTGTGCCTTTAGTAGAAAGGATTATTATTATTATTATTATTATTATTAGTAGTAGTAGTAGTAGTAGTAGTAGTATTGAGTGAGGGGGCAGCAGACACCATCAAAGTGGTGCTGGGGTATAAGCATAGGAGGCTCAATATACGCATCATGATTATCCATTTGATAAGGGCACACCAAGCACATGCATCATAACCCTATGTGTGTGATGTGGTGACCTTGCACATGGGGCTGACTTAGAATTTTCTTCAAGTCAAGTAGCTCTTCTCACTTAAAAAGTCCCTGAATAAGGATTGTTTAAGGATGGTGACAAAACATCCATGTTTCCAGGTATGAATTATTCAAATCCCAAAGAATCCCTCTCAACTTGTGGCTATGATGCTCACCCACTATTCCTGATCATGATAAGAGATTCACATATTATCAGCCACTAAGGGACATGCTCAACTGATTAAGGTTCAAGCAACTGATAAGCAAATCAATGGCACTGAGTAGAATATTTGCTGTAGCCCATCTTTTACACCGAAACAAAACATATACATGTTAACACATCCAATCAATTAAGATCAGTAGCCAATTATTATTAATATTATTATTATTATTATTATTACTATATGGTTTAAGGTGGCAGGCTGGCAGAATCGTTAGCATGCCAGGCAAAATGCTTAGCAGCATTTCATCCATCTTTACATTCTGAATTCAAACTCCACCAAGGTTGACTTTGCCTTTCATCCTTTTGGGGTCAATGAAATAAATACCAGTTGAGCACTGGGGGTCACTGTAATCTACTTACTCACTTCCTCCAAATTGTTGACCTCATACCCACATTTGAAACCATTATTATTAATATTACTATGGTTATCTGCTTTGATGACGTTATCAGTTTTGTATAAATTTCCACGTGTTATGGCAATTTCTTCTTGTAATGTCCCCTCATCCAACGGCCTTGTGGCAAATAAAAGAAATTTTTACTGTTGATATTACTTGAGAAGAATATCACTAAAAAACAGTGATGCATTACCATAAATTTTGTCTAGAGCCTTACAAATTTCTCTTCCATTTCCTGCTTTTGGAGCTGCTTTGATTGCTATTTTATTTTTTTTTACCTAGTTCTTCATGAAATAGCTTTGGATTGAAACTGAATTGCCTGCTTTGTTTTAAAGAATCATTGTGCTTCGTAACAATGGATTCTTCACAATTTAACTAGGATCTTTTGTTTTATATGAGTTCTTTGATTTCAAATACTTCTCTCACTTTTGTTATGTTATAATATTTCTCTAGTATTTCTCTCTGTTTTGGGGCAAGTATTTTTTTTTTTTTTAACATTCTGAATTCAAATACTATTAGGATGGCTTTGCCTTTCATCTCTTTGTCTCTTGCAGTGGGAGTTGGATTTCAATCAACAATATCCCCCCACCAACGCTGCCTCCACTTTAACATTCTCCACTACGTGCCAACATAATTTTTTTTATTATTTTAAATTTGCTTCTTCTGACATCCACTTCATGGAAGTATCTTTTAGCAGTCAACTTCTTATTTTGTTGTTGCTGTGGTTGCTGTTGTTGCTATAGTTGTTTAATTTCAAGTTTACTTTGATCAAGAAGACATACGATCATAAAGTTTGAAAAAACATTTAGCAGCTATTTCTAGCATAGAGAATGGCTACATAGGATCTCTCATTAATTACTTCAGTATCAACTAGATGTTGATCCGTTGATCCTACTGTCACCACACACCCAGTTGTAAAATAGGGGTAGAAGCTATGTTGTCAGTCTGAATGGCTGCCTTACAGTTTTAATATACGACCACGAGGACAGCAGTTTGGTAACTTATCACATTTGCAAAATAATTCTTTCTGATACCCTAATAACACTGCAGTGTGTATGTGTGTGTGTGTGTGTGTGTGTGTGTGTGTGTGTGTGTGTGTGTGTGTGTGTGTGTGTGTGTGTATGTATGTATGTATGTAATATTATCCAGAGAGTACAGTATTATATATCCATCATGGCTGATCTTACACTTTGGATAATATACCCACTCTATTGGCAATTATATGAGGGCATCTTTTTCCTAACTTATGAACTTTTAAACAACTTATGTATATATATATATTTAAACAACTTACGTATATATATTTGTGTATGTGTATGCATGTATGTTGTATATGTTATGTGTATATGTTGTGTGTGTGTGTGTGTGTGTGTGTGTATTTTGTATGTATGAATGTATCTATATGTGTACATGGCTTTCCTCTCCTCAATTTTTATCAAACAAACTCCATTCACCGGACATTGACCAGCCTCAGGATACAGTAGAATACTCATGCCCAAGATGCTATCCACCATGCCACAGGATCAAACACAGAACTAAGAAATTAGTGCAGTATACTTCTTAATTGCATGGCTATGTCTGCGCCATACATTGGAATTAAAAATGATGCAGAAATATGATATGAAAGGAATGAAAATATTTTAAACTTTTGTAATTCAAAGCAGCATGTGATAATTAAGCAATAACTAGATGGTCGAAAGATAAGGGTGAAATAGTATATTTCTTAAATAAATTTCTGTCATCAATGGATACATGTGTGCTAATTGCAAGCTAATGATGATACCTGCAGCATCAATTAAGCTTAAAATAAAAACAAAAAACAAAACAAAGAAGAAATTGAAAATGTCATATTGATAGATCTAACATCTATCAGAAAAAATAATTGCTTGTAACGATTAAAGATTATATTCTACATTAATTAATATGCCCAAGCAGCACCAGTTTATATCTACATAGAAAAGTCTATTGCTGGAAAGTCTATCTATCTATCTATCTATCTATCTATACTATACTATTCTCTCCCTCTCT
>NC_068994.1:40232340-40236330 GCF_001194135.2 Octopus bimaculoides | reverse complement strand
ATATATATATATATACATATCAATTATATCAATCGTTGCTATATATTAGTAGAGAAGTAAATGTGAAAGGGCATCATTACCAACATTAATTGTGTTAAATCATATTAAAATCTTTCTTTTGCTTCAGAGCATCGTTATGGCCAGTAAATATATTGAAATGAAGAAGTGAGTATTTAATAATGAGAGAGAAATCTGAGGATGAAGGTGTGTCAGATTACATTCAATGGCTCAATAATAAGATATTTGAAGGATGGTTAGCAATTAACAACATTACCACACAGATTGTCTAAAACTATGTTAGCTCTTTGATATATTAGAAACAGTGAGCTGTGACTACTGAAAATCACGCCATCCATATTTATAATGATTGACATTAGAAGAGAGACATAGGTCTAAATCATTAGTTACTAATAATTGCTATTATTGTGATCATCCTAATTATGATTGATATGATAATGGCAATCAGGATCATAATCCTGATCTTCTTTTGTTGTTGTTTTTTTTTTCGGATTTTTTGAAAAAGAATTTTACTGGCCAGGAGAGGAAGGATGCAGTATTTGTGGTCTTTTTGAAGGGATACTGGGAGAGAAAGGAAGTTAGCCTAAAATTAGAGATGTAGCATGTGCACTAGCAAGAATAAACTCCACAAAAGCCATTTATAAGTCAGACAGTGGTACTAAAAGACACAATGGAATAGTTATTTGCTCACCTGATTCCATCATGCCCTATAGAGTAAAGGCTATTGATGACTTTTCTCCACAGTTCTTGGCTCTGAGCTGTCTTTTTGTCTTTTTTCCAGTTGGAACTCTGCATCATATGCTTCCCTGAAGAAAAGTTTCCCTCTCCTAGGGCTTGTTGGTTTTAAATTATCATTGATGCTTTCGTAACTTTGCTTTTTTTGTAGGTAGGGGCATTGACTATATGCAAATCTATTTTCACCAATGGGAAGAAATCGTCTATATTGATTTCTATCCTTTGAATTGTCCAGCATGGGAAGTCCTAGCAGGAACTTGCACTCCACTAGTTAACTTTCAGAATTATCGAGGCACAAAAGCCACCACATTGCAACAAGGATAGGACTTTGTAGTGAAGAATAAGACAATACTACAACCCAAAAGTCAGGAATAATATCTGAAAATGGCTCCTACATGACCTCTATCCACCAAATTTTACTATTTGCAAGGCTTTGATTGATCCAGGGCTGTGTAGAAGATGCACACCTAAGGTACCATGCAGTGGGATCAAACTTAAGGTAACGTAGTTGTGAACTGAAACCCTTAATCAAACAGCTGTTATCATGATTACCATCATTATTAAGACTTCATATTCTCTTAATTAAACTCAGATCTCTTGTATGTTTTCATAATTCTATGACTTATTCAAAACAAAAACAAAACATCTCTCATCCTTGTTTTGCGAGACCAATCTTTTCCTAGGCTATAAGTGTTACAATGATCCAATGTTCTTACCTAATTATTTTTCATCCTTTTCATATGATGTGCCCACCACTACCGTAGCTAGAGTGTGTGCTGCCTGGGGTCGTCCTTCCATTTTCCATCCCCGGACCCCACAGAAAAGCACATATTGCCTACTGCAATAGCCTACAACAGGATGGAAAGTGCCACCCCTTTAAAAGTGCTGCCTGGGGTGGACTTCCCCAGCTACACTAGTGGTACCTACTGCCACTTCATAGATCTTTATATTCACTCATTCAAGAAGGATAACTTAGCTGTTAAACAATAAATACTTCTGTATTCTTTTATTGGTGTCATTATCAGACAATGCCCACGTTGGGGCACTGTCACAATGGTGCACAGATGGCTATATTTGATCTGTATTTCATCAATATGGGAAGTTTGAAAGTCAAAACCGAGCATCAAGGTTTTACAAGAATGTAGTGGAATATAACCAAATGCTACAGGGTATTTTTGTTTGATGTGCTTTCTGATATTTCTGTTGCTGCCAGTAGTAAAATCAGCACTATATACACTTGGCAACCTCACAGAGGAGATGACAGGGAACTGAAACTTCTGGTGATTTGCTGTGCTTGAGAAGACACATCAAGCTAAGTAATATCATGGCCATACATACAAACACCACCTTATGGCCATGCACCCCCATCAGACACACAAATCTGTCCTCTATCAAAACACACCCACAACCCATTTTCTCAACACCACAGGTCCATCATCAGAGGTGAATGAAATAAAGAAGTATCAGTCTAGATAGAACTGGTTACTTCTATATGATGGGCCTTTGTGCCTGAAATACACAAAACATTATGAACTTTTTCTGTTTTGACTTTGTGAGTAGTTCTCCATCTTCATAAATTTATTTTACTTATACATACATACATACGTACATACACACACATGCATGCACACACGAACATACATACATACATATGAACTATTGAGAAATCTGCAGCTACTCTACTGAATTAAAAGTTCAGGTATTTACCCTTAACTATTGGAGCACTGGGATAAATAACACATTGCCTAAGTAACAACCTTGTGAAATTAGGCTTCTCAAAACCAGAAAGGTGAAAGCCGATTCAAAGACTATAGACTGAAGCTATCACTGGAACTGTAAAAGTTTGTAAAACTTTCCAAAAGTTTATCACTTTAGTATATATGTGCATGCCTAGACATGGAAAACTTTTCTGTTGATATGGTTGAAATTCCAAGGACGGAGCCTTAAATCTAGGTTAGAAACCAGTTCTTTCTCTATTAGCAAGAAATCTCAAAATAAAACTGAATAATTACATACACACATACATACATACATATATATATATATATATATACATACATACATATATATACACACACACGCATATATATATATCATCATCATCATCATCATCATCGTTTAACGTCCGCTTTCCATGCTAGCATGGGTTGGACGATTTGACTGAGGACTGGTGAAACCGGATGGCAACACCAGGCTCCAGTCTGATTTGGCAGAGTTTCTACAGCTGGATGCCCTTCCTAACGCCAACCACTCAGAGAGTGTAGTGGGTGCTTTTACGTGTCACCCGCACGCAGTTAAGCTAATTGGTATTAAATATGTTAACACTAGCTTAGCACTTGTTTAATGATTCAAGCATCCTTTCTGACTATCATTAACAACTTTATCATGAAATTTGTTTCTTCTATGCTGATATTTGTAAATGTGTGAAAATTAAGATGTATTAAACCGCAGACTGATTCACTGAATCAATGGTGTATTATTGAGATTAATACAGTTTACATATCGCAATCACTACAAGAACACATAAATATTAACCTCAGTGTAGCTGCTAAAAGAATGTACCAATTACAATATTGATTGTCACTGGTAGGTTTCACTATAAGCAGTTGAACTGGAAACTATTCTATTATAGATTTAATAGCAATTATGTTTGATAATTATTACATTTGAGTAATTAAGAAACACTTTGTAAATTGGCAATATAACAATTGCCAGATGTACATATGCATGTGTGTGTGTGTGTGTGTGTGTGTGTGTGTGTGTGTGTGTGTGTGTGTATATATGTATATAATATGGTGCATCAAAGAAAGTTCTGTGAGTCAATGAAGAAACATCTATGCTATTTGGTTAACCAGTCTATACTCATGCATATGCATGTATATATTTGTGTTTGTATATATACAAATATATATATATATATATATCTATATATATATTTATATTACTATACATATGCATACACACACAAACACGCACACACACACACACATACACACATGCACATGTAATCATTATCATCATCATTCTTGCATTTACTTTCCATGCTGGCATGGGTGGTACATGACTTTTGAATCAGTATTTTATGGCAGGGCACCTTTCGTGATGCCAACACTTTTAGTTGTCTTGATGACATGCTGACATGCAGGAATATGATATGCCTATTCTAAAAGCTGGGATACACACACTCTCTCTTCCTCTCTCTCTCTCTCTCTCTCTCTCTCTCTCTCTCTCTCTCTC
>NC_068994.1:40229991-40232005 GCF_001194135.2 Octopus bimaculoides | reverse complement strand
TATATATATATATATATATATCATACATACATATATATGCGTATATACATATATATATGTATGTATATATATATATATACATATACATACACACACACACACCTATATATATCAATTTTCCTTACCACCTTAGTGTTGAAATTACTTGTTTCATGTTGTACCATCGCCCGAAAGTTAATTTAAGCTTAGCAAATGAAATTTACCAGATAGAAAGTGTTCAGGAGTGTCTCAGAGGAACCATATCTTGCCTTCAGTGTAAGCAGTCTTAATCTATTGCTCAGTTTAACTCATGCATGTAGGTGCCTTTAGCAGAATCCATTTTGTGTTGTATGAGGTGGTATCAAAATATTCCCAGGCTTGTTATATTTTATAAAAAACAACTTATTTGCCTAATTATTAACATCATCTCCTTCAAAATAGTCACCTTGCATAGCAGTACACTAGTCCCAGCATTCCTGTCACTTTTGGAATCCAGCCTAGAAGTCGTTTTCTGTAAGCAAGTTGAAGAGCTGCAATTCACTCAGGATCTTGACAACGGTGTTAAAGATGGCAACCTTTGAGCTGCATTTTCATTATCTTGAAGAGATGGAAGTCTGCAGGTGCTAAATCTGGTGAATAGGGTGGTTGCGGAAGTGTTACCATGTTGTTTTTGATGAGAGACTCATGAGTGAGGAGAGCTCGGTGACGGGGTGCATTGTTGTCTTGAAGAATCCAATTCTTTGTACTCCACATATTTGGTCATTTTCGCCGAATGTCTTCCTTCAAACACTTCAAGACTTTGCAGTAGAACTCTCAAATGACAGTCTGGCCCCGGATGGTGGTAGTGGTGGTGGTGGTGGTGGGGGGGGGGCGAATTCTCAATACACGATACCACATTTCCAGGGGTGACACTTGTGACAGCTCTTCCAGATCGCTCAACATCTTCCAGTTAGGTGGACAAATTGCTTAATGACATTTTTCTAGCTCTTCATGTTTCAAGTTCAAATCCTGCTGGGAGTAACTTTACTTTTCATTCTTTTCGGGTCAATAAAATAAAGAACCAATCAAGTACTTTGCACTAAAAGTCGAAGGAATTGCTGTTGTTGCTATTATTATTATTATTATTATTATTATTATTATTATTATTATTATTATTATTATTATTATTATTACTTGTGGAAGCGCAATGGCCCAGTGGTTAGGGCAGTGGACTCGTGGTCATAGGATCATGGTTTTGATTCCCAGACTAAGTGTTGTAAGTGCTTATTATGAAAACACCTAAAGCTCCATGAGGCTCCTGCTGTATTCTTTCACCACAACTTTCTCTCACTCCTTCTTCCTGTTTCTGCTGTACCTGTATTTCAAAGGGCCAGCCTTGTTACACCCTGTGTCACACTGAATCTCCCTGAGAACTATGTTAAGGGTACACGTGTCTGTGGAGTGCTCAGCCACTGGCACATTAATTTCATGAGTAGGCTGTTCCGTTCATTGGATCAACTAGAACCCATGTTGTCATAACCGACAGAGTACCACACATATTATTATTATTGTTTTACTTCTCAGAATGTTTGGTCTTCTTTGTGCTGGTAGATTCTGTGAGAGTGGACAGCAGCCTGCTGTCAGAGGTCTCACAGGGTCTCTTTCCATGCATTATAAGCTTTGATACTTGGTTGTTACTTATTTTGAGAGACACTCACCATCCAAGTACCATTCTTAAAATCCTAGCTGTCCCTAGCAGAGCAGTTTTGGGGGCTTGCTCTGCTCTCATGTCAATTCTGATTTCTCTGACATATTTCTCAAACTTGGTTGTTAGTGCTCCACGGGCCCCTACAACTATTGTTGTTGTTGTTGTTATGGAGGTGTAGTGGTATCACAGGCAGATTAACAGTGAAAATGTGCAGGTCTAATAAGAACTAAAACTGCGCAGACTACAGACTCACTCAAATGCTCGATAAAATAAGTACCAGTCAAGCACTGGGGTCAATGTAATCAACTAGACACTCTCCTGCAAAATTCCAGGCTTTGTGCTTTTAGT
>NC_068994.1:40217491-40227491 GCF_001194135.2 Octopus bimaculoides | reverse complement strand
AATATCTCATATAAATGGGGAAGAAAATAAAGTTCATGCTTCATGCTTTAAGTTTAAGACCAAAACAATAATTTAGTGTAAGTTATATTCCACTTATGAACTTGTAAAATTAATGGTTCGTCATATTTCTCTGTAGAAATATTTTCCATAACAATGAATGCATAATCTTTATATTTCTCATTCTCTTGTACAAGCTTTGTGGGTCCATTGTGTTGATGTTGATTTCTAATTTTCATGATGTTTAGTGGAACGTGGGGTAAATCTTTCACTGGATAGGTTAACAGTCTCTTTAAGATGTCTTTTTATCAGTGAGAAATTAAGCTCAGCATATCAGGCTGGTGAAAGAATTTGGTTTTTGGCAGAATCTTTTGAGCACCAGAGAAAAAAATGCCTTTCAGAGTTTTACTTATGGCCCTTTGCATTCTGAACTGAAATTCCATAAGGTCAACTTTGCCTTTCATTTTCTCTCTTTTTGGTGGGAGAGGGGAATCATCATCATCTTCATCATCATCATCAGCAGTAGCAGCAGCACCACCACCATCATTATCAGTTAGTGTTCCTTGCTGGCATGGCATGGGTTGGGTGGTTTGACAGGAGCCAACAGGTCGGAAGACAGTGTAGAGCTCTAGTGTTTGTTTTAGCATGGGTTCTATGGCTGGATACCCTTCTTAATACTAATCACTTAACAGTGTATTTGCTGCTTTTTCATGTAACCAACTTGAGTAAGGCATAAGACAAGGCTCCATGTCTTTCTCAAAGAGAAGTGAGTGTTTACAACTGGAATATTAAATTAAGTTAAGAATCTGTCACAAAAATGAAAAGTTACAAGCCAACATATTTACAGTGCTTTACTTAGCAGAGGATGAAGTGTCTTCCTATAAGTCATAGAGTAACAACAGTAATAAATTAATTAATATTTGCCCCGTTCTCATCCAATAATTCTTTCTACTAAAAGCACGAGGCCTGAAATTTTCGGAGGGAGGGGACCAGTCAATTACATTGACTCCAGTGTTTCACTGGTACTCAATTTATTGACCCCGAAAGGAAGCAAGGCAAAGTCAACCTCAGCGGGATTTGAACTCAGAACATAAAGACAGATGAAATGCCGCTAAGCATTTTGTCCGGTGTGCTAACGATTCTGCTAGCTTGCCGCCTTATTCTCATCCAATAATACCAATACCAGTGATGTACTGAGGTTGATATAATCAACTATCATTATGACCATTTTTAAAATCTGTTTTCCATGCTGACACACACAAGATGGGTCATAATTGTGCAACCCAGTTCCTATTTAGAGTTACTGCTCTCCTAGATGGGTTAGGGAACCACATCTTTCTCATACCTTCCATTTTTGGTATGGTACCTACAACTGGATGTGCTTTCTGACACTAAAATTTTATGAACCCCTAAATAAGACAATACAGTTACACCAACTCTCTGCAACAAGATCTACGCACAAGATGTCTAAGGTGACTCAGCCATACTCTCCATCAGCCTCCAAGGGGTGTAATTCATTCACAAGGTAGCCAGCCCAGCTCTCCTAATCTCGTTGGTGCAAACAAGGTGGAGAACAACTGAAGATGTAGCTAGCGATGGTAAAGGTAGATGTAGGAGCACAAATGGGACCTCACACCTATGGTTTTTGGCAGTAGAACTGGGAGTGGGTATTCATTGCAGCCTTATCCGTCAGATGTGGTCAGCATTTATGAGGGATGTGGTGAACTCATTCGTCAGAGCTGGCTCAACTGACCCCAGGAGAATACCACTGCAAGTACAAGTTGCACATGTACAAGAGTATACTGGATACATTTTCTCATAGCACCAACACTAGAGAAGTTGCCTTGTTCTTGGCTCAAATAAAGGACCCTTTCAACCCTGCATTTCCTCTACTTATTCCCCAACAATTCTCCCGCTGCCAAAATGGCATTGGACTAAAATCAAAAATCAGTTTGACAGTGTTGCCACTATTTACTTAATCTGCAAGAAATAACAGCCAAATTACTCTCAAACCATACATAAACAATTAGGAAGGCCAAAGACATTTAACAATGCAGTCCTACAAAAAGCTCTTCTCAGTCATTCAGCATGCTGGAAATAGCAGCTGAATTTCTCAGAAAATCATATTCTACTGTCATAAAATAGTTAAGACTGATACATTAAACAATGCAGCACTAAATTACCAAAAGTGATGGTCTTGAATGGAATTTTTGGAATTCTTTGGTGACCAAAAACTAAACAACAAAACACAACTGAAGAAAAACCCTGTGTAGCAGCTTGACATGATGTGCTAGATATAGCAGCCAAATAACTCTCAAATTACATGTAACTGCCTCAAAAATGGCAAGAACATTGAATAATTGTGGTGCTGATATATTATGGTGCAAAATTAGATGGGTTGGCCTTGAATGAAATGTTGCAGCACATGATTCTGCTCGAGCGGGTGTGATTTGGGACTAAACAACAACCATTACTATTATTATCATAACACCATCATACCACCCACCATCACGCCATTGCAGCCCAACACTATCACCACTAACGCCATCATCACTACCTCTCACACCACCAGTATTATCACCACTACCATCATCACCAGCACCATCATCATCACCATCGTCATCACTATCATCAATGTCACTACATCACCACCACACAATCACTCTATAACCATTACCATCATAGCCCACCACCACCACTACCACTACAACATCACCACCATCATGTCACCATTACTACCATTACCATTATCACCACTACCATAAATCATACCATTGCCTTTATTATCACTAATGCCACTCTGACCACATGACTACCATTACACTACACCATTATCATCATAGCAACATCAAAACAACCACCACCACAACTATCACTACCACCACCATCCTTACTATCCTTGCACCATGAAAACTGTGACTAAACATCACAACCACCACTACCACCACCACTAGCCACCGCCACCACCATCCCCACCTTCACCACCACGACCATCTCCACCATAACCTCCATCCTCACCACCACCCTCACTACCACCACCGCCCTCACTACTACCATCATCATCACCACCACCACTACTACCATCACCACCATCCTATCACCCTTACCACTACCATCATCACCCCCCACTAATACCGCCACCACCACCACCACCACCACCACTTCCACCACCACCACCACCCTTTCTCCCTTTCCCGTATCTCTACTACTGCAATGTTCAAGTTCAAAGGGAAACAACTGGAATTTCAAACAAGAAGAAATCAATTTGTTTTTAAAATATTTAAGTAGTGAACGTAATTGTTGTGATCAATGGTCAATGGTATTGATTTGATTTGATTTTTTTTATTTATTGTTTTGTTTTTATCTATTCATTTAATGAAATAAGGAGAGAGAGAGAGTAAACCATCACCACCATCACCTCTGCCGCTGTTCTCCCTATTTCTAACATGAGTACCACTAGCCACCGCTAACACGGATATCACTACCATAACCCCCATAACCATTACTATCATCTCCGTCCAACTAGTAATGCCATCACCACCACTAGCACCAGTACTACCATCTACAACCTTTGCACTTACTACTACTACTACTGCTGCTGTTGCCAAAGCCGCTGCCACCACTACTACTACTTTCACCCTTACTTCTACCACCACTGTCACCACCACCACCATCACCAGTACGATTACCATCACTACCACGACCGTTGTCATCATTAGTACTACTGCAGCTGCTACCACCACCACCACCATTACTACTTTCACCCTTACTTCTACCACCACTGTCATCACCACCACCACCACCACTACTATTACCATCACTATCACTACCGTTGTCATCATTACTGTTACTGCTGCTACTACCACCACCATCACCGCTGCCGCCACTACTACTACTGTCTTTGGTTTCATTCCACTATCATAAGTGTGGAAACGAAATTTGCTTAGGGGATGCAAACTCAGTTTTTCAGGAGAGTGTTCAAAGCGTTTTCATTTCCCCACAAAATTTTAGGGGGTACACTTGCACCCCTTGCACCCCCTGTTCTCATATTACACACAGTATAAAATACCTATCTTCAGCTTTTGTAGCGGGTATGAAAAAGTTACCTTCTTGAGCCATACCGATTCATTAAGGGCTGGGTTCCTGGTTTTCATGACACCAGTCCATCACAGGATTACTCATTTTTGGCAGCTGAGTGGACTGGACAAATGTAAAATGAAGTGTTTTGCTCAAGAATGCAATGCGTTGATCCCGCCTCTTACACTTACCTTGATCCAGTCTCTCACACCTACCTTATAACGTCAGTTTAAGAATAAACGAAAAGCTATGAGATGATGCATGACTAATTCAAAGCAATGTGAATAAACAGGCATTACATTTGACAGTGTGAGCTGAATGCTAAAGGGTTAAGTTTTCTAATCTATCTTCCACATGATAGAGTCATTGGACTGCAGCCATACTGAGTTGAGTTGAACAAATCAACCCCAATACTGTTTTTTTTTTTTAATTCCGATACTTATTCTATCAGTCCTCTTTGCCAAACCTCTAAGTTATGGGGATGTAAACAAACCAGCACTGATTAGCAAGTGGAACAGAGGAACACAAATATGAAAACAGACACACACACGTGCACACAAATATATAAAAACAGTAGAGGTTGACTAAAATTCCTAAAGGATTGCTCTAGCATGGTCACAGTCCAATGGCTAAAACAAACAAAAAATAATTGTGTGTGTGTGTGTGTGTGTGTGCGTGCGGTGGGGAGGCTTCCATACAACATCCATCTACAAAATTGACTCACAAGACAGATACCAGACAAAACTTCTTAATTACCAACCTATCTGAGACCACTCCTGGTTTTGTGATGCAAAGTTCATGTTAAAGCGATCTAAAAATGAAACCTTCTTGCAAACTTTCATGTTGATTTAAGTCCCAAACACTAAGCTTAATAAAGTCAAAGTTATTTTGCGAAATTCTTCATTATTTTCAAAATTAATCAGATAAGTAATTTTAAATGGAAATGTAGCAAGAAAGAGGTTAATTGAAAATTAATTAGCTATTCTACTAATTCCTTCCAAGTTCTTAAACACTTCAGTATATTTCCTCAGAAATATCGTCTTGAAAACCAATGCATTTTATATTCGTTTATACAGGCTGAAAGAGCGACTTCTCCGCTGAAATATCAGCTGGATACAGTTTTGTCTGTTTAGTCACAAATTAGTTCTCTCCCTTACACCAATGTGGAATTACTTTAAACCTAAGTGTTGATATGACGCTTCGCCTGCGTAAATTAATGTGATACGAATACTTAATACAGATCCATAGGAGAACTTTTATGTATATATATATTTTTTATCTCTCGTTTCATTCATTGGACTGCGGCCATTCTAGGGCACTACCTTGACGGGTTTATTTGAATAAATCTACTAAATTTGAACTTATCTTTTAAATTCTGGTATTTATTGTAACGGTCTCTTTTTGCAGAATAGCTATGTTATGGGAATGTAAGCAAACCAACACCGGATGGCAAGTGGTGTGGAAGATGGAACACACACTTATATGCGTACTTATATCTATGCATATGTAGATATATATATATATATATATATATATATATGTGTGTGTGTGTGTGTGTGTGTGTGTGTGTGTGTGTGTGTGTGTGTGATACTGGCGATCTTACGGTACAAGTCCTAAATATCGGCCTTTTCCGTAAAAAGTGTTGGAGAGAAACAGGGAAACGACGTCATAAAAGCGAAAGACATACAGAGAGCACGATTTATTTTTAAGGTTTTAGGGTTAGGGTTTGGGTTAGGGAATTCCGTCCCTAACCATAACACTAACTCTAACCCTAATCCTGACACTAAAACCCTAGCCCTTACACCGTAGTGAAGATCGTGCGGGTGTTATGGAAAAGGCTGATCTTTCGTAAAGATCGCCGAAGACACTTTTTACGGAAAACGCCGATATTTAGGACTCGTACCGTAAGATCGCCACAAATGGAATTAAATAACTACATACGTTAACAAAATTAAATTAAACACAAAACAAAAGTAAGTATAAACACATGAACAAATAAATAAAAACAAATTAAACGAACATGTATAAACAGGGGATGCAGATAATACAGGCACTCCCCATACACACATGCACTTACAAAACATAGACACACATAGAGGGATACGCATGCGCAAATATAGACACATACAATAGGAATACAAAATGGCTGAGTAAGGAGGGACACACAAATAAGAAAGAAGAAAGCAAAGGACCACTGGTGAGGTTACAGAAGTGTGACGAAAGAACTCTGGCCGGAATATGATTAATGTAATGTAATGTAATATAAAGCCGAAGCAAATTAACACCAAATATATAGTGCGTGTGTTTTTATTGACTAAACTGGCAACATGACCATCCCCAAATACAACAATATCTGTTTCAGCACACGATTTGACACCAAGAATCTTGCAAAACAAATATATAAACGGAACAACGTGAGCCCTAGCCAGGCTAGCAAGACACTGAAAAACACTGTATTCAGTTGCCTACGGAAAACCGTGACGACTCAACAGCTTCATTTTGTTAAACTATGTGTCTCCTCCAAAATATATGCTATCAGAGTGACATCCAGTGCGGAAAGACTGGAACTCACCAAAGGTCAAGCTGAAAGGCTGAAAGGGACGCTAATGGTGAATATAAAGAATAAGATCTATAAGGAACTACGCCAACAAGGAAAACGCAGGCGCATTTTATTAAGAGAAATTAGAAGCATCACCACACGACAGAGAGAACCACACTTATGAATATAATACACGCAGAGAACACACATATACGCCAATGCTATAGACACTTTAGAAAGAAAATGTCGTAGTTGAAACGTAAACAGCAATACAAACTAGCAAAGGAAGAGAAAGAGAAGTACCCAGATACAATAAACGGAATTGTTATGGCAGATGTCCCACTACCAGCAGAGTTTGACAAAGACAATGAAGCGAACATCTATGAAGGAATAACAACAGACCCAGATGAAAAATCGGTACTTCAACTACCACCGAAATATGCTGTATATAATAAGGTAAATACCATCCAATGCCTCTCTGAAATCGAAAAGTCGTTCACAAAAATACGTTGGAATTTAAATATGTACAACAACAATAACCACAGCAACAACAACGGCAAAAACGAACACACGAAGACAAGCAACAGGTACAAAAACAAAAGCAGAGAACAAATCAAATACAACAATAACAAGGGGAATGGACACACAGGCACACACACACACACAGATAACCATAGTCACAAGGACACGAATAAAAGTAAGGTCATGGGGGTCACGGGGGAGAATAAAATTGAATGCAACAGAATTGTTTGACAGGTGGTCAGTAGACTTGAAACAGAAAACGCTGCTGCTAAGAACAGAAACAACAACCACAAGAGGGGAGGGAATGACAGGGACCAACATTAGGTACAAGAACAACGAGAATATCACTAGTGGTAATCAGAGTGACTAATAGTAGTAATGGTAGGAACAGCGGTAGTGGTAGTAGTAGGTGTGGTGGTAACAGTAGTGGTAGTAGTAGTAGCAGCAGCAGTAGTAGTGGTGGTGGTGGTAGTAGTAATAATAGTGGTGGTAATAGTAATGGGGTCGATGGTGGTAGCAGTAACGACGGTAATAGTAGTAGTGGTTATGAGGAAGATAACCCCAGAAGGGCCAACAACATGAATACCAACCCCCTTGACACTCAGTTCTTCAACATATGTGACAAATCTTACAATATATACCCGACAACTTTACTCTTAAACGAAAAGCTCTGCATCTCTAGACATACTTATGACCACATGGAAGCACAATTCACTTAGACAGATTTTAGAATTATACACTTAGAGACAGAATAAGACAGAGGCCCAACAACTCTGGAATATACCCGCATGTGGCCTACATGAGCTCATGCAGCACACGAGGAACGGAGAATTGGTATGCTTTCGACAGATAAGTCCGGCAGGATGTCAATAGACAGCTTACCGAACTATATCCAGGCAATGCAACCTCACATCGCCAATATGAAAGTAACAACTTTACAGGCGCATGAGGAAAGAGAAAAGGTCCTCAACGCCCACTTGATGATGTGGACAATTGTTCTTGGACCCCAGAAACGCACACTAGGTATAAACACATGAACAAATAAATAAAAACTAATTAAACGAACATGTATAAACAGGGGATACAGATAATGCAGGCACTCCCCATACACACACATGCACTTATTGAACATAGACACACATAGAGGGATATGCATGTGCAAATATAGACACATACAATAGGAATACAAAATGGCTGATCATTAGTAAGGAGGGATACACAAATAAAGAAAGCAAAGGACCACTGATGAGGTCACAGAAGAGTGACGAAAGAACTCTGGCCGAAATGCGATTAATGTAATATAAAGCTGAAGCAAATTAACACCAGAGTTTAGTACAGTATTATCCATACAATTTCAAAGTAAGGTGATTGAAATCAAAATAAGCAACAAGGATATCCAGAAGTAATGCAGTACGATCATTTCATGCAAACTCCATTTAATTGAACAATGTAATCATTACATCAATTTAAAATGCAGAGCAATCCTCAGCTGCACAAAGACATAGAATTGGAAATTTTAGGTATAATTATACGAATGTGTACATCTAATTAATTAAATTCTATGTCTTTGTGCAGCTGAGGATTGCTCTACATTTTAAATTGATGTAATGATTACATTGTTCAATTAAATGGAGTTGCAAGAAACGATCGTACTGCATCACCTCTGGATATCCTTATTGCTTATTTTGATTTTATATATATATAAGGCGTAGGAGTGGCTATGTGGTAAGTAGCTTGCTTACCAACCACATGGTTCCGGGTTCAGTCCCACTGCGTGGCACCTTGAGCAAGTGTCTTCTATTATAGCCTTGGGCTGACCACAGCCTTGTGAGTGGATTTGGTGGACAGAAACTGAAAGAAGCCCATTGTATGTATGTATATATATGTGTGTGTTGGCGTTTGTCCTCCCACCATAGCTTGACACACAATGCTGGTATGTTTACGTCCCCGTAACTTAAGAGGTTTGGCAAAAGAGTATTAGGCTTACAAAGAATAAGTCTTGGGGTCAATTTGCTCAACTAAAGGTTGTGCTCCAGCATGGCCACAGTCAAATGACTGAAACACGTAAAAGAATAAAAGTATAAAAGAATAATAAATACTGTATATATTTTTATGAGCTACAAATAGTTTCATGTGATGAAAATGACCCAGACAGTAATTTATAACATGTCTGGTGCCTTCATGCAATCGTCAGATGTGAATGATCCAGATGTGTTCTGTAATGGTGTCTGAGTTGTTTTCATCACATGAGTCTAATAGTAGCACATAAAAACATATATTGTGTTTTTTTAAATGATATTTATCTCTCACCAGATAGAGTACCTTTTTTCTTGATGTTACCATTACAGAACAGTATGCTATATATCGTCATCATCCTTCCATGCTGGCATGGGTGGGATGGTTTGATAGGAGCTGGCCTGGCTGAAGCTTGCACCTTTGGTCATGAATGACCATGGGGTTTGCGTCTAGAAAGTTACGTTCCGAGGCATAAGTCCGAGCAAAATTGTTTATGGAAGACCAGCAGTTGTCCTTGCATACCAGCCTCCACTCTCCATGCCACCGATGTTATTCAAGGGAAAGGCAAAAGCTGATACAGCTTGGCCCCAATGACATCCCAACTCATTTCAACAGCTGAGTGAACTGGAGCAACAGGAAAGGAACACAACACACAGCCCAGCCTGGGAACTGAATTTACTATCTCATGATTCCGAGCCTGATGCTCCAACCACTAAGTCATGCACCTCCACTATATGTTATATATATATATATATATATATCTATATATATATCTGTGTGTGTGTGTGTGTGTGTGTATATATATATATATATATATATATATATATATATATATATATATATATATAT
>NC_068994.1:40213313-40216769 GCF_001194135.2 Octopus bimaculoides | reverse complement strand
TATATATATATATATATATATGTGTTTGTATATTTGTGTGTGTGTGTGTGTGTTATTGTGTCTTTGCTTTGACATTGTGTAGTTGTAAACACACGTTACTTATTTTTCTGTCTTCGATCTCATTGTTTACATAGACATACTCATATACGAAGTATGAAAACTTCTAGTGCTGGCTCTAATGTCTATACAAAAGAGTAGAAGTAATTTTTAAAACAGTGATTGAATTGAACTGCTAACACAAATGGGACACAGTCTTTACTTAAAAGCCTTTTAAGTGTAATCGGTAGTACGTTTATCATGAAAATAAGAGGTTTAGGTTCAATACCCATGTGTGCTAATACTCATTTTTTTTCCTGCGTCAGTATATGTAATATACCAATATTAAACTATTTTCTATAGTCAATATATGCAATGAAAACTTAGGGTTATACATTTTTTAGAAATATGTGGTGTTTCTTTGAATGAATGTGAACATGATATATATTTGGTTTGAGTTTTTAAAATTACATCATGTGGCATAAGTTCCTGAGGCTTATATTTATCTGTCTGTTTATCCATCCACCCATCCATCTATCTATCTATTTATACACACCCACACTTACATAAATACACACACACAAACACACACACACACACACACACACACTGGCACGTAAAATACACTATTTGAGCGTGGCCGTTGCCAGTACCGCCTGACTGGCCTTCGTGCCGGCGGCACGTAAAAGCACCTACTACACTCTCGGAGTGGTTGGCGATAGGAAGGACATCCAGCTGTAGAAACTCTGCCAAATCAGATTGGAGACTGGTGTAGCCATCTGGTTTCACCAGTCCTCAGTCAAATCATCCAACCCATGCTAGCATGGAAAGCGGACGTTAAACGACGATGATGACGATGATAATATATATATACAAATATATGCATGCATAAATAGATTCATACATATGTGTGTGTGTGTGTGTGTCTATACATACATTCATGCATACATATGTACGTTCATAACATATGCGTGTGTGTATGTACATATGTATGTAAGCAGGTTGGCAGGTATATATGTAAGTAGGTAGGTGGGTGGGTAGGTAGGGAGGGAGGTAAGTATATCATTGCTCAACCCACTAGACTCATAGGATTTGCTTTCCTTTCCCCAGACCTCCAATTCAATACTGTATTCAGTCCTTCTCAATCAGAACTGTTTCATTCTTCTGAAAGTCATCTTCCTGTGTATCCAGCCTTTCCCTGCCTATCTCATACCACCAACCCTATGATGTACATTATCATTCACATTAACTGAACAAACATCACCTACTTATCATTAACCCACCATTCTCTGAGAGCTATAAATCACAGTGGACTCTGCCTATCATCTTTAGCGGAATCTCATAATAAATTAACTATACAAAAAAAATAGACTGTACAAAAAAATGATTGAAATTGCAAAAATAAAACAAAATGAAAATATATAAATAAAAAAATTTACAAAACGACAAAAAAAATTAAACAATTTATGTACACACATATATATATATATATATATATATATATATATATACATACACATATATACACATATATATATATACATACACATATATACACATACATATACATACATATATATATATATACATATATATTTTAAAATTATATTGTAAATATATATATATGTATGTGTGTGTGTGTGTATATATATATATATATATATATTCTTTTATTCTTTTATTCTTTTACTTGTTTCAGTCATTTGACTGCGGCCATGCTGGAGCACCGCCTTTAGTCGAATCAAATCGACCCCAGGACTTATTCTTTGTAAGCCTAGTACTTATTCTATCGGTCTCTTTTTACCGAACCGCTAAGTTACGGGGACCTAAACACACCAGCATCGGTTGTCAAGCGATGTTGGGGACAAACACACATACAGAACATATACACACATACATATATATATACATATATACGAAGGGCTTATTTCAGTATCCGTCTACCAAATCCACTCACAAGGCTTTGGTCGGCCCGAGGCTACAGTAGAAGGCACTTGCCCAAAGTGCCACGCAGTGGGACTGAACCCGGAACCATGTGGCTGGTAAGCAAGCTACTTACCACACAGCCACTCCTGATATATATTTAAAATATAATTTCTAAAAATAACACTGTAAACTAAAACATGAAATTAAACAAATAAATACCAAATTTTAAAATATGCATACAAAAATGATGTAATTATACATACTAAATGTAAATCTTATATATTTTAATTAGGATTATATAAAATATGTTGAAGATTTCTAATTTAAAAAACATTAAGTAACAGTGGCATTATCATTATTATTATCATTAATATTATTATTATTATCTTTTTGTTATTTTGCTTTTAATTTGCGTGTTTGGTACAATCACTTGCTGGCTCATCATCTTCATCATCATCATTATCATCATCGTCATCATCGTCGTCATCATCATCATCATCATTATTGTTATTAATATTGTAATTATTATTAGTATCATTATTATCATCATCGTCATCACTATTATTATTATTATTATTATTATTATCATCATCATCATCATTATAATTATTATGTTTGCACCAAATTTATTGGAATCATTAAATTCTACTACTTGTACAAAAAAAAAAAAAAAAAAAATGAAATCATTTAAACATCACTCCAGTCAACATCATTGCAACTTATCATAAGCCTAAGTTGAGCCAAGGCAAAGTTAAACAGAATATTTAACTATAAACGATGTAATCTAAAATTCTAGAAGAAATCATTATTGATATAATCAGCTGACTTCTGAATCAATATTGTCACAGATACTTCTTATAAAGCAAACTTATAATTTAAACCATGCTATATATATATATATATATATATGTGTGTGTTTCTTTTCCATTTTAATCTTTTCTTTATCTTAAACATTATGATTCTAAAATGAAGCATAAAATAAACATGCATAGATATGCATGGCAAATATATGCACAAGCATGCTAGATATATATATACATGTATGTTATTCTGTATGCTGAAGCTGCATGTTTTTCAAATATGCACACATGTGCAAATATATAATTATATTATGAATATGCATAGAGCTATTTACATCTATATTTTCAAGATCACAGCGACCATTAATACAAACACTAATTACTGCATAAATATAACATCCTGATAAAATAATCAATCCTGATTTTTCATACATGGCAATCTAGCAAACTGTTCCTAGTGACATAATGAAAGACTCAAACACACACACACACACACTTATGAGCATATATATATGTGTGGGTGCATCTGTGCGTGTATGTATATATATGTATATATATATGTACATATACATGTATGCATATGTATATATGTACATGTACATATGTATGTATATATGAATATTTACATACATGTGTGTGTATATATATATATATATATATATATATATATATATATATATATATATATATATAT
>NC_068994.1:40195507-40213303 GCF_001194135.2 Octopus bimaculoides | reverse complement strand
ATATGTACATACATATGTGTATATATATATATATATATATATATGTATGTTTGTGTATGTACATATATGTGTGTGTGTCTGCATATATATATGTATATGTACATATGTGTGTGTATATATATATATATATATATGTATGCATGCATGTATATTATATATGCATGTATGTGTGTATAAATCATTTTTGGAATGGTGGATCTTGAAACAGATAAGCTACAAATAGCAACATATTAACATAGGGTCAAACACCCTTTTGAATAAAAAATAAATGTCCTGGGCTACACAGGCAATTGAAATCCACATCATCTGTAGATATGACTGGCATTCTAAAAATGAAAATCAAAAATGGATAGAGAAATTCAAATGATTGCTTTGGTCCAATGGTAGCACACTTTTCTTGTCTACAGGAGATGTTCGTTCAAATCTCAAGAGCAGACTTCAACTTTTTGTATCCAAGGTATTATTAACCCAATATTTAAATGATTTAAGAGGAAAACCATGTAGTATACAAGAGAGAAGACTGCACTGGTTTGGACATGTGATATGTATGGATGAGGACAGCCGCATAAAGAAGTGCTGATCTCTAATTGTGAAGGGAACCTGTGGAAGGAGTAGACCCAGGAAGATGTGGGATGAAATAGTGAGAAAGGATCTGCAGATGCTGGGTCCCACTGAGGAAATGACAAGGGATTGAGTGTTGTGGTGATTTACTGTACTCAAGAAGACATGTAAAATTGCAGCCATCTATACATACAGGCGTGACTTAGTGGTTAGGGTGTCAGCCCCATGATCGTAAGATTGTGGTTTCGATTCCTGGACCGAGTGATGCAGTGTGTTCTTGAGCAAAACACTTCATTTCACATAGCTCCAGTGCACTCAGCTGGCAAAAATGAGTAACACTGTGATGGACTGGCATCCCGTCCAGCTGGGCAACACATACGCCATTGAAACCAGGCCCATGAGTCTGGCTAGGCTTTAAAAGGGCGCATTCATTTATTTATTTTTTTATACATACAGGCATGCCTCTTAGAGGTGCCAATGCCATACAAAATACATTCATGCTATTGCTGTGTAAATGCACTCATGCCAGTGGCATGTAATAAGCACCCAGTACACTTTGTAAAGTGTTTGGCATTAGGAAGGGCATCCAGCTGTAGAAGCCATTTGGAAACTGGACAGTTCCCCGGCTGGCCAGCTCCTGTCAAATTGTCCAACCTATGCTAGCATGGAAAATGGACATTAAACAATGACAATGATTATGATGATTTACACACCATTACCTTTAGCTTATCTGCTTCAAGATCCCACATCAAAATTATTTCATGTTCTCTTCAAGTTTATGAATTTGTATGATGTCAGCACTAGATGCATGTATATATTGTTAGATTACATTTTCACTTTTATGCTTGTTTTTCCATGCTGGCATGGGTTAGACAAATGTATTATTGAGATAAGCCTTGAAATATTTTTCCTGAACGGGATCTCTCGTTTCTCATACCTTCAGAGGCTCAAACTAGCAGATGGATTTTTGACTGAGGAAATAACATAGTCACTGCTTGTAGTATACCGAATTTTGAGGAAAATACAAATGAAGTCAAACACTCGTTTACACACATATACTTGCACATATGTATATATACAACATGCAAATAATGATATATAACAAAAGAGGGGTGTATTTCCATGCAGGAAAAAATATAGGCAAATTTGTCATTGAAAATGCATCTAAATTTGAAAAACTTATAATTATTTTAAGATAAATTTATTTACATATGTACCAAACTGGTTTCAACAATATATTTTGTTTATTAATGGTAAAAATTTAGAATTATGAATTAGAAAAATATGTTTAAAAGTTTCAGTGTTGACAAGTTTAAATGTTCATAACAGACACATTTAGAATTATGAATTAGAAAAATATGTTTAAATGTTTCAATGTTGACAAGTTTAAACTTTTCAACATGTTTTTCTAATTCATAATTCTAAATTTTTACCATTGGTAAACAAAAAATATTGTTGAAACCAATTTGGTATATATGTAAATAAATTTATTTTAAACAATTACAAGTTTTTCAAATTCAGGTGCATTTTCAACAACAAATTTATACATATATATATGTATGTATAAAAATCAGGGACTGCGATGGGTACGAGAATGGCCCCCTCCTTTGCTAACCTAGTCATGGGATATCTAGAAATTAGTCTTTATCATAAGGTTCTAGAAAAATACAGCCACCCATTCTCCTTCTACAGAAAATAACTGGAAGAGATAACTGGATGACTGTTTCATTCTTTAGCATAAAAGCATAGAGAGACTTAAAGAATTCCAAGCACTTATAAATGGACTTGACGTAAACATTCAATTCATGATGGAATATAGCCATCAACAACTTCTCTTCCTCGACATCCTCATTAAGAAATCTAACAACGTAATAGAAACAGATATATACTATAAGCCCACGGACTCCAAGCAATCTATACCATTCAACTCATGCCACCCCAGGCACACCAAAATGAATATCCCCTTCAACCTAGCAAAAAGGATATGTACTATAGTTTCTAATGCAAACACCAGAGACACACGACTACATGAACCAAAGGATACACTCATCACCAGGAACTACCCCACTTAACTAATTGACATATACTTTCAACGTGCCCTACAACTCAACATCCACTAACTCAGACATCCCAAATTAAAGAAGGATTTACAACCAAAAGCCCTACCATATATCTTCACACACAACCCTCTTAACAATGAAGCCTTCGCTTCGACACTATCCTTCAAAACATTCCCCTACTAAAAAAGGACCACAGAATGAACTTAATCCTCCAAACACACACCATCATAAAAAGCAAGAGACAACCCAAATCTATGAAAAGTCTCATAACACAAGCCTGAATACGCTCAACAACAACACAGAAGCCATCAGTAAAAAAATGTGGGAGACCCAACTGTGGGATATGCATCAATTTAATTGAGGGATCAGAGTTCTCCTTCAAACAAGGACAATATTTCACAGTGGAAAGCAGCTTCACATGTGCTTTGGAGAAACTGATATGCACACTAAACTGCTCTTGACAGGCCAAATAAAAAACAGTCTATGTCAAAGGATGGCTCTCTTGAGGTTGTAGATAGTTTCTGTTACCTAGGTGACCAAATTAGCAATGGTGGAGGATGTTCTGAAAGTATTGTTTCTAGAATAAGAATAGGTCGGAAGAAGTTCAGAGAGTTATTACCTCTGTTGGCAACAAAAGGACTCTCTCTTAGAGTGAAAGATAGACTGTATGATGCTTGTATGCGAATGGCTATACTCCATTGTAGTGAGACATGGGCTCTGAATGCTGAAGACATGCGTAGACTGGAGAGAAATGAAGGTAGTATGCTCTGTTAGATGTGCAACATCAGTGTGCATGTCTGACAAACTGCAAATGTGTTGAGAGAAAAGTTGGGCATAATAGGAATCAAATGTAGCATGCAAGAGAGAAGACATGTTTGGACATGTGATGTGTATGAATGAGGACAGCTGCATAAAGAAGTGCCGATCCCTGAAAGTACCTGTGGAAAAGAGAGACTCAGGAAGGCACGGGATGAAGTGGTATGGACCGATTTCAGACCTCACATTTCTACTTCATGCACTATGCTTACTTCTCACTCCCCAATACTGTCTTCTTGGCCCTGTTTCACTGTGCCATTGTTCACCACTATCCCCTGACCTGTGTGTTCCACCCACATGCCCTGTCTCACTGTATTATTGCTATCTGCTAGTCCCCAGCCTGTATGTCTCATCCACACATGACAAGAACACTTTTCACACACTTTCCCCAACAAACCAATCTGCATCTCTATATCTTTTCTCCTCACATTTCCTCTTTCATACACTATGCCTACCTCTCACCGCCCCCAGTCCTGTCCTCATGACCCTGTTTCTCTGTATCATTGCTATCCAGTAGCCACCCCATCCCCAATTCTATATATACTCAGGTTTTCGCCACTCACTTTTCCCAAACTTTGCACTCTCTAATCATATTTCTTTTGTAATGTCCTGCCACTTATATTATGACATTTGAACCTCAAGGGTATGCCCTGGCACTTGCCACCATCTATATCTCTCTCTTCCTTTACTCAACAATCCCATTTATACTCTGATCCCCATCCCTTGTGAATATGCCACACACTTTTCCACAATCTCTACCCTGCTGTCTCCCACTCTCTCTCCCCTTCTCCTGCACTTCCCTCAGGTTGGGTAACCATGTGTCTCCCTTGTGGTAGCACACCTGTTCCTGTCTTCGTTCCTAATCTCTCTCTCTCTCTCTCTCTCTCTCTCTCTCTCTAGCTGGAAAGAGTGTCTCTACAGCAAGACACTTGTTTCTGTCTCTCTATCTCACTATAACCTTTCATCATCTGACCCAAGATCACCTCCTCCAACGCCCACTCCCCTCTCAAAAGATATGTTTTTTTGTCTTGCAAGGTACTTGGTGACCCAGCCTGTGCAGGTGCCACTTAAAAAGCACCCAGTCCACACTGTAAAGTGGTTGGCATTTGGAAGGGCATCCAGCTGTAAAAACCTTGCCAAAACTGACCTTGACTGTGTTGGTGCCAAGTAAAAAGCACTAAGTCCACTCTGCTGAGTGGTTGGTGTTAGGAAAGGCGTTCAGCTGTAAAAATCCTACAAAGAAGTCTGGTGCATTCTACTCATGCCAGCATGGAAAGCGATCATTAAACGATGTTGGTGATATATATATATATATATATATATATATATATATATATATATATGTATGTATGTATGTATAGAGAGAGAGAGAGAGAGCAAGAGAGAGAAGTGCTTGTTTAGAGGAGCAAGGTCATCATGAAGTTAAATAAAGTAATGAATACTTGAGTAAGTAGAGTTAAATATATTAATTTATTTATTCATTATTTTACAGTTTTATGAATCTGTTTCAGTGATCAAAATCAGCAAAACAGATTTATAAATGTGTAAACTAACGAATAAAAAAATTTATGCATGTGTGTGTGCGTGCACACAAGCCTACATGTATATATATACATATGCATATATATATATATATATATATGTGTGTGTGTGTCTGTATGTATGCATGTATGTATGTGTGTGTATCATTATATATATATTTGATATATATACTATATATAATGATATATATGTATATATATCTTTATATCTATAACTATGTATATGTATATATGTGTATGGATGTACATATATTTATATATGTATATATCATCTACATACATAAATGCATATAAATATACATACATATATATATATATATATATATATATATATATATGCGAGTAAAAATAAATACAAAAAAGGTGGTTTTTTTGTATAATTGTATATATATATATGTATGTATATATATTTGTATATATATATATATGTATGTATATATATTTGTATATATATATATGTATATATATTTATGTATGTATGCATGTATGTATGTATATATACCATTATGTGTATATAATTAAATGCAGACATATGCATACATGGAAGCACGTATGAAAGTACATACACATGTACGTATGAATGTATGTACATATGTATGAATGTATGTGTGTGTGTGTGTGTGCATGTATGTATGTGTGTACGAACATATATGCATTAAAAATTTGAAAATTCATGCATAATTTAGGTTTGAGAGTTTGTTTCATTATTTATTCAACAGCAAAACTATCTCTCATGATTTAGCCAATAATTTCTTTGTTGAAGTAGTTGACAGCTAAAATCATAAAAATATTTATTTCATTTTTCATTTTCTGAAGCAGTTTATATTGATCTAGGTATAACATTATTTTCACTAATGAAGTAAATATAAGAATGTTTACAAAACAACAACTATAACAAAAATTTGAATATCAGATAAAATAATGATGTGTGTGTGTGTGTGTGTGAGGATGGAGAGACAGGGATAGGAGATGGAAAGAGAGAAAGAGAGAGAGTGGGGGGTGGGGGTGAGGGAAGAAAGTGTAGAATGCTTGTAAAATTCATAAATAAATTTTTTAAAAATCTTAAACATGAAAAATCCTCAAAGAAAACAAATAACTAGATAAATATAGACATGAGTAAACATAAAATGCATCTTTCTTTCTACCCCAATTATTATTATCATCATCATTATTATTATTATTATTATTATTATTATTATTATTATCATTACTACTACTACTACTACTACTATCAATTTCATTATCATCATCACCCCCACCACCACCACCGTCACCACTGCCTCCACCACCACCATCACCACCATGATCATCATGATTGTCATGATGATGATGATCATGATCATCATCATCATTATTGAAGTGGTGGATTGGCAGGGTCATTAGAGTGTTGGGAAAAAATGCATCATGGTATTTCTTCCACCTCTTTGAGCTCTAAGTTCCAATCCTGCTGTGGTGGTCAACTTTGCCTTTCAGTCCTGTGGTCTGTGTAACTGACTACTTACCCCCACCCTCTAAAATAACTGACCTTGTACGAAAATTTAAAGTAATTATCATTTCACTGTGTTCAGTGGGAGAACAGAGAACCAGGATAATTTCTTCTTCCGAGCAGCCTACTCCTAGCAGTCTCAGGTCTCATGGACCTTTCTTATTGTCCTTGCTGATCCAAGCAATGTAGCTCTCTGCTGTATCTTCATGCAATTTTTGATTTGAAACATTCCTAACCAAGATTTAAGATCAGTAGTTATCATTCTGAACATGCCAACTACAATTGGAATTATTGGGTTGGTGCATAATTATTGTGGCTTTTTTTTTCAACAAATTTTATTCAACAATAACAATGTTTAACAAAAACATCTTTAAATGATGGTCTGACCATCTGCCAAGCAAATGGGAAGCAGTAATTGAAGTAGATGGTGAATATGCTCCAGAATAATCATTTAAAGATGTTTTTGTTACATATTGTTATTGTTTTTGTTGAATAAAATTTGTTGAAAAAAAAGTCGCAATAATTATGCACTAACCCAATACAAATGCCTCCATTAAGATCTATTTTGTTTTCAGTTCCCTTCTCATCCATTGTAGTTGGACACTTTCTCATTTTTACTTTTTATGATTTTGACCCTGGGGCTTGTTATGTCAATAATGTGTCATTTTCTATCTTTCTTGTCGTGGACTAAAATATCTAGCCTTCTGTGTTTCATCATATGGTCTGTTTGCATGTTGATCATTTAATGCTCTTCAATAGAGTACCATATTCCTATATTTTTATAAGATAAAGGATGTCTGTGATATGTCTTTGCTAACTTGCCATCATGTGTGTGTGCATGAGCTTATATAACATGGCTAGTGATGGTGCATAGCTTAGCGGACAGGGTATTTAGCTTCCAAATGTAAGTCAGGTGTTTGGTTCTCAGCAGTGCATTGACCTTGAGCAAGACATTTTATTTCAAGTTGCTCCAGTACACTCAGCTGGCAACAATTTGTAATACCTGTAATACAAAGGGACAACTTTGTCAGATTTTGTGTTGTGATGAATTTTTCTGAGAACTACATTAACCCTTAGGAGACAGGGCCAATCTATCGGTTGTAAAATCAAATGACAAAGAAGGCAACTGGGCTGATCCATCAGCCTCATAGTACAAACTTCAGGATTAGCTGGCTGGTCTTTATGCTAGCTAATCAGATTGCTTCTCACATTACTTCCATTCTGGGCCTTTCAATGGTGACTTCTATGACAGTTTTCTGTGTTCTGTAATTTTACATGGATGTTTTTATGTTCCAAGTGAGCATCATGAAATTTCACTATGGCTGACAGTGACACTAGTGAAAATATTCTTTCTGAGTGAGTCTGATTTCTCCCAGCCTAGCAGTGAATCTGACAGTAATGGAGAAGATCAAAATGACAATGGTAATGTTGTGAACCCTTGGTTTAGGATTAGAGATACTGAACTAGATAGAGATGACCCCTGTGAATTCTTAGAAAATACAGGGCCTAGAAATATGCCAGAAGGCACCCCAGTGGTATACTTTATGCTATTTTTCACATGGAATCTCATTCAATTGTTTGTCAGCAAGATCAATAAGTATACTGCCAACTTTTTCAGGAACACTCAGCACAAGATGAGGTTCCTAAGTCATAAATGGTTTCATCTTCTTGGCACTAAACCTACAAATAAGACTCCACCTCCAAAGGGTTAAAAGTACATGTGTCTGAAGTGCATCTGTGGAGTGCTCAGCCGCTTGCATGTTAATTTCACAAAGCAGGCTGTTCCAATGATAAAATCAACTGGAATCTTTGTCATTGTAACATCTTACTATGATGCGGCACTAGCAAGGAGTTGGTGTTTATGGAGGATCTTCCACCCCACTCCCAAATTTGAAGAAAGTTGAAAATAGAAAGATAATCTTGTTTAATCCTCAATTCATTTGAGATGTTCTCATTGATATAGCTAGTCTCTTTTTGCTGAAAATTAAACATCATTTCCCAAGAACACATAATCACCATAAACTCTTTAATTCCCATAGCATCAAGATTAGTTACTCATGCTTACTTTGAATTACTTTTAGTAATGTATTCTTCAAGGTATTGAGAATTCCCAAGGAAAATGGGTTAGAGTGTCCCTGTGTGTTTAGAGAAGCCATGACTTTTCTTGAAAACAAATATTTAAACCAGCTAAAAAACATTCAAATTCTTATAATTTAAACACATTATTAAAAATTCTTTATTGGAATCAGCATATGAGTTGGATATTGTGTTAGCAGTGAGCAGGAAGTATGGTTGATGATCTGCAAAGGCAATGTAATTTCATTATATAAGTACCTTCTGACCTTGTACTGAAATTTAAGATCATTACGAAATCACATGCACACACTTTTATAGACATTCATGTCCAGTAGGTTTCTTTCAGTTTCTGTCCTCCGAATCTATTCACAAAACTTTGATCCATCAGGTGCTATAGCAGAAGGCTCTTGCCAAAAGTGTTGTGCAGTGGAACTGAACCTGAAACCACATGCTTGAGAAGCAATCCTTTCACCCACACAGCCACACCTGCACCTACTGAGATGCAATAATTATATAAATTTTCATCTTATATCATGGTTGAAGAATAATATCATCTGTAACAAAAGGTTCTTTCAAAGGGTGCCAGTTGTTACCAGTTCACTGTGTAGATATGACCCGACTGCTCATAGTTCAAAAGACTAGGAGATTATTCCCTTGGCTAGCAACAGGCAAAAGATGGCTATAGGATGTGTATCCTATTTCATATTGCTTCAGTTCATTCAGCTGACAAAAATGAGTTGTACCTATAATTCAAAGGGCCAGCATTGTCACATTTTGTGTTGTGCTCAATCTCCCTAAGAACTACATTAAGAGTATGTGTGTCTGACATGTGTCTGTGGAGTGCTCAGCCACTTAATTTCACAAGCAGGCAGTGACATTAACATGCCTCGACTAATACTGAGATGCACAAGCATGAAAAGGTGTATGTTAAAATGATGACAATGACAATCGAATAGGATAGGATAAAGATAAAGATTCTTCCCGAGTCATAGAGACTCATAGGGCCAGCTTCTGTGGTGTATATATTTCCCCTTGAATATGGCGCTGGTCTGTTGTAAGATTACTCACTTTTGCCAGCTGAGAGGACTGGCTTGTATGAAAATGTATCATATATATATATATATATGTCTGAATGTATGCACAAAAACTCCTGTGTGATTTATGCATTTGTGTGAAGGTAGATACAAATAAATCTTCATTTAAAAAAAAAAAACATTCAGTAAACAAATTCTAGAAGGGAAAGAGTGTAATAGTCCTCAAAAGGAGGCGGGGTAGTTGTATCATAATTGTAATCTACAGCATCAAAAAGTATGAAGAAAGGAAGTCAACTCAAGTGATTATCGAAAATGCATTAGCCCACCACTCGTTCAGAGTAATAACAATTCTGCCAGATTACTGCCTTTAATATATAGTAAAACTAAATGATAAACATCATAGCTCAGAGATAAAATCCCAGTGCACTGAATTTGAGAACCAGTTTCAATTCCTAGCTCCTTTACTTTATGCTACAGCTTGATTTACAAAAGGGATGAACATCACAGACTCCCATTTTCTTTGTCCAGTTTCAATTCCTAGATGCTTTCTTTTACACTTATTGCCTGTTTTTGTAAAAGTTATGAACATCATAGTCTCCCATTTTCCACTGTCCTATAAACCTGAAGCCTTTGTGCTTAGTTAAAAGTAATCACTAATATACTTACTCAAATGAATGACTCCTCCATTTCTGTGCCTGTCTATAGCCATTTCCATTTCACTAACATCGTTAAGGCCCTTGACAAAGGCATGACTGCTATACAATCTCGCTTCCTGTTTTTCAATCAATCTGAAACCTATTACCTATGTAAAAAAAGATCAATAAATAATAATTGTACTTGCTGGATGTCATGATAAAGAAAAAAAAAAAAAAGAAAGAAACAAAACTATAAAATTGACCAATATGATGTATATAATTTCCAGATGAAGTACTAAGGTCTTTATTAATCAGTGTCAGGTACAAACCACATATCAAACAACGAAACCAGTGTAAAAGACATGAAGTAATATTTCAGGCAAATTGACAATGAAAATGCACTTCTTGTACATTTAAGTGCAGTGTCACTAGTGAAAGGGGGGGTTGATAATACGGATATGAAAGCTGTAAGTACAGATCAATACATGTAGCTGATAAAAGTTCAATTACTTATCACAGCCTATATTTATACATACATACACACACACACACACACATATATATATATATATGTATGTGTGTGTGTGTGTGTGTATGTATATGTATATATATATATATATATATATATATATATATATATATATATATATATATATATATATATATATATATATATATATATATGTATTTATATCTATTGATATATATATACACACACACACACACACATATATACAGTTAGATAGATATGGATATAAAAATATATTTATTTACAATGTGAGTGTATACTTACATATATATGTGTGTGTGTGTGTGTGCATATGTATGTATGTATGTATGTGTAACCAATAATCCCATACACACATACATACATAAATAATACATATATCAATAATGGGACCGTTGGTTAAATAATAACTAAGATTATTGATAGGCGTGGCTCAGAGTGTTGGCGCTGTGCTGGTCCATTGTTTTTGAAGGGTCGATGAATTTGTATCCTTTTAACTAGCTTTACTCTGTATCCATGGTAAGGGCACTTAACTCTGAATCAGTCAGTTCACTTATATACAATAAAGAGTTACAACTCGAAGTAGATATCAAAACTCCGCATAATTCCCGCATGGTTCAGTTACAATATCTAAAATTTCAGATGTTTGAGGCTTTCCATCGGCAAGAGCCTAATCGTTGAAAAGGGAAACAATAGATTTGTTTGACTACTGTAAGGAAAATAAAAAAAAAAAATGTATCATAAAGGCGCAGGAGTGGCTGTGTGGTAAGTAGCTTGCTTACCAACCACATGGTTCTGGGTTCAGTCCCACTGCGTGGCACCTTGGGCAAGTGTCTTCTACTATAGCCTCGGGCCGACCAAAGCCTTGTGAGTGGATTTGGTAGATGGAAACTGAAAGAAGCCCGTCGTGTATATGTATATATATATATATATATATATATATATATATATATATATATATATATATATATATATATACATATTTGTATGTGTGTTTGTGTGTTTACGTCCCCGTAACTTAGCGGTTCGGCAAAAAGAGACCAATAGAATAAGTACTAGGCTTACAAAGAATAAGTCCTGGGGTCGATTTGTTCGACTAAAGGCAGTGCTCCAGCATGGCCGCAGTCAAATGACTGAAACAAGTAAAAGAGTAAGGAGTAAGAGTAATGTTTCAACAGAGCTTTATGTTGAAGTATAGAGGATCTCATCTGCTAAAAATAGCAGTCAAATCCTCATTATGAACCATACTGTTCTAAAATAAAAGAGGATATGTTAGTTAATGTAAACAGATATTTCTACTAATATGAAGTGGTCACAGCTGAGATACCTTTAATCATAGGTCTGCTCATTCACTGTTGAGCTGGGGGCTAAACAAAATCTCTTTCCTTGGCATCTGTTTGTTTTGAGAGACAATGGAGATTTGCACCACTGGTCAGTCAGGATCTGAACGGGAGTTCTTGTTTTCTCTGCTGGGACTGGCCAGAATGTTGCTTTTCTCCACCGTTTCTGTGCGCTCTTATGAAGATATGTCATGTACTATTAAATACGACAGTTCCATGCCAATCTCCTCCCCATCCAAAAACATAGTGAAGCAGGCTTGTGTGCTCACGCACCATAATCTTCAGCATAATTTCTCTCCTGTTGTCACATGCCTTTAAGAATATAACATGTCCTTGCACCCTAGAGGTTGTTCAACTTTGCAAAAACTAGAGTACAAAATATCCTGATCAGAGAGATGAAGTTTGCAAATGATACCACTCTGATATCACACTACAAGTAGATTCTGCTACAACTATACAACTGAATCTTGAAGCAGCATGCATTTGTGGATGAAAGTACATTGATGTTAGCTTTTCTCACTCTTCAAACCTCATCTGATTGCTCCTCGCACTATGTCTGTCTTTGTGACATGCTCCTATTTAGTACAATCTGCTGCCAAAGATTCCCAGCTTGTCAGACCAAGTCCACTAGTCTTTAGATCAGATTTGCAGACATATTTGTAGCATAGGAATGGTTTTCTAACAGACTAGTTCTCCATTCTCCATACAAGATGTTTATGTGGATTCAGTTGTCTTCCATTTGGTTATCTCAAGCATTTTTGCTGGGGATAGCACACATGGATGGGATTCTCGTTTATTTAAGGACTTCCTTATTTGGGATGCTCTCGTATAATTTAATATCTAGGATTCCAATATAAATTCTATCAATTCTAAATTGTATGTATTTTTCATTTTCTGCTGCCCATTGTCTGCTTACAAACATATTAACATTACAAACACAATCTCATGTATCAACATTTTCTACTATACCTTATTCAAATGACTTTGCAAAGCAGAATTATATGTATGAAACCTTGCTTTGATAAGTGTTCCAAATTAAGATCTGGTATAGTCAATATTGAACTCTGTCTTATATCAAACCTTTACTTCAAAACCAAATATTGTGTAACTATCATTACATTACGATACAAACAGGATGAGAAGAGGTCTACTTTTTGTTGGAATGTAGAATATAAAGAAACAGTTATATAATTCATTATTGCAGTTATCCCTACGAACATACTTTACATTTCCTGTTTCAGAAAAATTAACCTCTGTTAATAGAAGCGTAATCATAGCCATTTAAATAAGCAAATTGTTTCACAGCCCTATGATCCTGAACTTGAACCCACTGCGTGGCTCACAGCCATTAAGTCGTGGGTTCAGTTCATGGCCCAGACGACCAATTGCTCCATTCTCCCAGTTGAAGTGAATACCGATGTTGATGCAGCCATCCCCCTTTCCGATTGGCACATCTTAGAACTTCTGTTGGACCAAGAGTGGGCAGGCTGAGATTGTATCTATGTCTGCTTGCAACTACATCAGTACTTAGAACAAAAAGGGAAAGAATGATACATTCTACCATATTATCCTCGATTCTGTGAGATGCGTTATTTACTTATTTATTTTTTTATGTATATGCATGTAGATAGATGGGTATGAAATGATGCGCAGAGTTACACCCCTTCGCTTTAAAAAAGTTATATAGATATACGATAAATAGATACAGATAAATAGGATTCTCAATAATTACTGATATTGATATTTTGCAGTCAGGCAAAATGCTTAGCTGCATTTCATCTGTCTTCATCTTTTGAGTTGACTTTACCTTTCATCCTTTCGGGGTCGATAAAATAAGTACCAGTCGAGCACTGGGCTCGATGTAATCGACTTTCCCCTTACCACTAAATTTCCGGGCTTGTGTCAAAATTTGAAACTGATATTGCTGAAGGTGATGCTCCAGACTGGTCTCAATCCAGTAGGTGAAACACTCAGTAAAAGAGTATAGACTTTGTAAAATTTAATATGTAAATATTTCTTTATGTCATATATTACTTATTTAAGATGATGTATGGTTAAATTGGATCTTTTTTAAAACGGGGGCCACATTTTTCATTAATGTTTTACGTAGTGTTTTTGGTACGGAAAGACTTTCAAACTTCGTATACTTATCTATTTTGTGTTATAGAACAGAAGAATATTTTTGTATTCGAATATATTTCATGTAAAAAATTGTCTTATTTCGATAATTTCAACCAATCACTGACAAGTATTCAGTTGTTTACTCTTACTCCTTTGGCTCATTAAGCGATGTAAAGCGTATTTAATCTCCATACCTTCGTTTTATTTGCTTTTTTCATTTAAAATTTGCTTTAACCCTAACCTTAACCCTAACCCTAACCCTAGGGTTAGGGTTAGGGTTAGGGTTAGGGTTAGAGTTAGTGTTAGGGTTAGGGTTAATTGTTTCAGAATCGTTTGTTTATGTAGTCGGCACTTAATGTATATCGGCTGAATGGACGTCAGTGATTGGTTGAAATTACAGAAATACGACAACTTTAACATGGAATAATTTATGGATTTCTTTTTTTTTTAAGAAGACTAAGAGAAAAAGATGTTTTATATGACACATTCTACCAGTGTTCCAAGTTTCAAAGTGTTTCGTTAATGAAAAATGTGGCCCCCGTTTTAAAAAAGATCCGTTAAATTTTTAAAAGATGTTATTTGAAACACGTTAATAACTTTACCTATTTCTTTTTATATTTCAGAGATTGTTAACCATTCATGTTGAACTGGTTTACCATTCTTTTCGTCAAGTCTTTTATGGAGAAATGTGGGTGGACGTTCGTCTAATGCTGATTTGTCTTCATACATGTCTATGCGTAGACTTCACGTATTATATAATGGATGACAGCAGACCTGGAACGTATTTAGGAAATGTTGGTGCTGACACTCATCTTATGGACAGTCTTCCACCCGAAGAACATAGTTTAATTAGGTTTAGCCAGCTTCAGAAAGACAGAACTGATAATTCACAACTATTCAATGTATCGAAAACGGGGGAAATCTACACTGCCCAAACATTAGATGCGGAATCTCTCTGCAAATACAATATCGAGTGTTATAAGATGGTTGACATTGCTGTACGAAGAAGGAAGTCATTTTTAAAAATACTTGAAATTAAGGTTATCATTGAAGACATCAATGACCATCAACCAGAGTTTCCAGAAACACAGATTAATCTGACTTTCTCTGAAACTGATGGAAGAGGAACGACGCGATCTATTCCAAATGCCGTCGATAAAGATGTTGGGATTCAAAACTCTCAGATAAATTATGAATTGATCAAGAACGACGATGATCCTTTCACTCTGTCTGTTTTTAAAAGAGTTGATGGTACTTCATATCTAAGACTTAGTCTGGAGAAAAAATTAGACCGCGAGTTGAAGGATAATTACTTAATTAAAGTTTTAGCTAGAAACGGAAGATCTCCACTTATGAATGGAATTTTAAAAGTCAACATATCTGTTACAGATGTCAACGATAATCTTCCTGTTTTCACACACAATATTTACAATGTATCTGTAAGCAGCAACCATCAGCAACAAGTACCAGTGGTCACTGTATCAGCAAAAGATTTGGATAGTGGGGAAAATGGAAACATATCGTTTTATTTTAGTTCAAAAACATCTGACATTGCTAGATCCAATTTTCAAATAGATAAGAATAGTGGAAAGATTTTCTTGAGCGTAGAATTTAAACCTGAGAGGAAACAAATCTATAAACTATTTATTGAAGCCAGAGATAATGGCAATCCTCCACTGAGTTCCGTCGTGCCAGTTGTGGTAAATGTTATCAATAAACAAAACAATGCTCCAATGATAGACGTGAACTTCTCAGAACTAACTGGCAACACTGGCATAATATTTGAATCGATGGAAGTTGGCAGCTTTATTGCTTATGTAAAAGTTGTTGATAATGACAGAGGGCCAAACGGGGAAGTGGCATGCAATATCGATCACGATAAACTACAACTTCAAAGCTTGAGTCATAATAGATATAAGGTAGTGGTAAAAATGTCGGTTGATAGAGAAAAAGAGACTCATATTAATCTTACCATTGTTTGCGAAGACAAAGGATATCCCCCCTTAAAAACTGAAAGGAATTTTTCTATTCAAGTAATGGATGTCAATGATGTGCGGCCATATTTTACAAAGGATACCTTCAAGTTTCTTACATACGAAAACGAAAAACCAAATTTTCCGGTTGGTTTTATAAATGCTAAAGACCCAGATCTTGGTTCTGGAGGCCAACTGACCTTTTCGTTAATTGGTAATGGACAAAATGTTCTTCCTTTTGAGATTTCTAATTTTGGTTTTATTTCAACTATCGCGTCACTCGACCGTGAACAAAATGAAGTATACAAATTTGGCGTTTTTGTCAAAGACAATGGCATCCCACCTTTAAATAATACTGCAAATATCATCGTGGAAGTTATGGACGAAAATGACAATGCTCCGTATTTTACTTTTCCCAGTGTTAACCCTTTCAGTTTTGATGTCTACTACAATCCACAAAGTAAAAATGATATAATAGCACTCAGAGCATCTGATAGAGATAGTCGTCAAAATGCTTTCCTTAAATACGAAATAATTGAAGGAAACGAAAAACAGTTGTTCAGTGTTAATCTTTATACAGGCGTATTAACCTTTTCCCGGCCTGTTTACCAAAACGATGCCGGAGTATATGATATCTCTGTGAGTGTTAAAGACAGTGGTACACCCGTTCTATCGGCCAGAACTACTTTATCTTTGACTCTAACTGTTAGTAATTCGACATCCAGGATGTTTTCCGTTGTTGACACAGAACCAGACACAAAAATCCCCATCAATCTGTTTGTTGCAATTATTGTTGCTGCAGTAACCGTTTCAGTTTTGCTGGTTGTTTCCATAACTGTGTGTATTGTCAGGAGAAACAATCACAGAAACACGCGCAATACATGTGTTGCAGAAACCTCAAAACAGATGATGGATAAAAACCGACAGTCGGAATATTTTTGCGCAAAACAGCTGTCTTGTAAATATGATGATCCTGATGTCATACCAGACACGAAAAAACATAAAAGTTCGCAGAAAAAGTGGCAGAGAGGAAATTCTTCGAAACAAGAATCAAGTCAAAACAGTCGACAATCCACTTTAGATATACACTGTCAGACACTAACCAGAGGAATACATCAGGTAAGGATTTTAAGAACGATTTTGTAGATTTCTTGTGTGTGCATGCATGCGTACGTGCGTTTGTGTGTGTGCGTGTACGTGTGTGGCTTCTTTGTTTTAAAAATGACATTATTTTGATTTCTGAACTTTATACATAGATTTCCTAATTCCAAATTTAAAATGGAAAGTAATTACAGCACCCATTGAACATTTTTTTGAAGTCGAATTTGAAGACTAATTTGTTATGTCTCACACAGACACACACTACTGTATGCTTTCATGTCAAGTTACATATGAAAACAATTTAACATTAAACAGGAAGGATTACTCAATACTTTTTAGTAAAGTACATACTTATTAACTTTCATAAGGAAAAGGTCGTCAGAGCAAACACAAACTTCAACGTCAATCTTTTGTAAAAGTTAATAAAAATGTGTGCGTGTATGTGTGAGTGTGAATGTATTTACACACACACACACACACACACTCGTGTGTGTATATATGTATATATGTATGTGTGTATGTATATATATATATATATATATAT
>NC_068994.1:40188329-40195039 GCF_001194135.2 Octopus bimaculoides | reverse complement strand
ATATATATATATATATATAAACACATATACACACATGCATGCATACATACACATATGTCTACAGTGAAATGTAATGTTGAGTTGTATCTTTCTGTGTCGATAACGTTGATAGGCAGGTTAATACAGTCTGCACTCTGAGGTGAGCTAGTACGTTTTTTTTTCTGTTTTGAAAGACAAGCTATTTATTTTTCGGCAACACACCGTGTTTTAACGTACCCGACTAGAAGTCATCGTAGCTCGATACTTGAACAATGCTCACGGGAATGTGTAACGTTACCACAACCACCACCACCCTCCTCCTCGACGTCATCATTATGATGAGGATTATCAAAAAAATTGATAATCCTTTCTACTCTAGGCACAAGGCCCGAAATTTTTGGAGAGGGAGCTAGTCGATTAGATCAACTCAGTATGCAACTGGTACTTAATTTATCGACCCCAAAAGAATGACAGGCAAAGTCGACTTCGGCGGAATTTGAACTCAGAACGTAAAGACAAACGAAATACCGCTAAGCATTTTGCCCGGCGTGCTAACGTTTCTTATTTCTTTATTGCCCACAAGGGGCTAAACTTAGAGGGGACAAACAAGGACAGACAAAGGGGTTAAGTCGATTACATCGACCCCAGTGCGTAACTGGTACTTAATTTATCGACCCCGAAAGGATGAAAGGCAAAGTCGACCTCGGCGGAATTTGAACTCAGAACGTAACGGCAGACGAAATACCGCCAAGCATTTCGCCCGGCATGCTAACGATTCTGCCAGCTCGCAGCCTTAAATTGAAGTATAATCGTTGTAATGTGAAGGTTCTGGACGAACAATCACATGACTTCGGATGGTACTACTGCTACTTGTGTTTGGCTCTAGTACCAAACATGGCAACCTTTTTCGAGAAGGGGGCCGCTTGAGATATGGCGCATCAGGCGGTCCACACAACTAAAAGATTTGAGCTAATTCAGAAATCTTGCGGGCTGGAGTTTGCCCATGACTTTGCTTGATGACCACCACCAACAAAAACAGCTCCACTTTTACACGAGAATTGAGTGGTTCGATGTTTAGGTATAAGAGAGAGTCTGTACTTAAATGGGATTGTTTTAGCAAAAACGTTACCACTCATGTTAACGAATAGATATACATACACACATATATGATTGTGATAGTTTACAGACGTGACGTAAAGTTTTCTGTCAGACCAATTTATAAAAAGGACGTCTTACAACTCTTGTATAATTCGGGTTAAGATATTCCTTTCAGACCTTTCTATTATAGCTTCTTGTGTGCCGTCAGAGGTATTCTTTGTGTTTGCCCTTACCTGGCATTACAGTCTAGTCAAGCTTATATAGCGGCGGACCCAAAAGTATCACCCTATTAAAAGCATAACTCGGGACACATCGCCCCATTGTTGCCCATCTCCGAGTTACAGTTTACAGCGTTCTCTCTCGCTCACTCTCTTACGTGCTTCAGAGTTTGTTGGTGTCCCTACACTTCTGATTCTCTACCACAAAGACCTATTTACAATTCGATGTCCTAAACTCTTGTCAGAACTTATTTGCAGCTGATTTTCAACCAAGAACACTACTATATGTATAATATAGTGTTCTTAACATGAATACTTTTTTATGTTCCATAGAACGAACACACATACACGCGCGTGCGCACACACACACATACACACATTTCATACTCAAACCACAACCAGAGAGGAGCAAAACTCCAACTCAAGTAGGCATTATGTAACATCTCTTTTCTTTTAAAGAAAAAAAAAAGAGTAAAAATTAATTAAATTTCTTTAATATGAAAATCTGGCAATTACAGCATCATACAGACCATCAAGTCAATATATCAAAGTTTCTATAAGCAGAAATTCAAATTATGTGACACATCACACTGACCCTCTGTAATCATATGCAAATTTAGGCAAGATATTATATATATGTGTGTGCGTGTTTGTGTGATAAGTGTATAGTGTGGGTGAGTGTGTGTGTTTTTGTTTGTGTTTTTCTAATCAAATTATCAGCGTACGTTAATACTTCTATAGAATGTGCAAACAAAGATCAAACTTCAAACACATACGGACGCATTAAATAATCAAATAGCATTCAATTACATATAACTACATGAATTAAATGAGTTTTCTGGGTTTTTTTACAGCTCTGCCTCGTCTTGATAACATACTGTTGGTTTGTAGTATAGTATCTACTGAATTTACAATGGTAGTGAAAGCAAGTTACGAATATGAATTTGGTGAATGACGAATAGATATGGAACGAGACCTCACTTACATTCTCATTTCAAGTTCCTATTCAAAATACTTATAGAATGTCCTAAATTACACTAGAATTATTCTAAAACCATGTTGGAGTATTTGAAATTTGTAGTGAATTGTCTATAGGTACTACTTGACTTATAATCCAAGTTCTAAGTGGTATTTTCACTAACTTCAAATAAGAGCTGTTATAAATATGTTGGTTGAATGGTTGAAAAGATTGTTTCACAACCACGAAGTCCGCGATTCGATTCTAGTGTGTTGCATTCTGGGAGTGTTTCGATGACAAGAACCTGGAATGAAGACAAGCAAATCCTGTGTCAGTTGCTCGTCGGCTATCTATGTTGCTCTCCAGCGGCAGAAAAATGCTTGGAACAGACAGTGGGAAACATCATGAAGTAAGATTAAAGAGAAAAGAAGAGTCCCATTGAAGTCCTAGTTATGCAATGGAGAATTCGACAGGGTAAATATTATTTTCTGTAGCCATGAGTTGATCCATACTTTGTCAGTGAAATTGGTTAATGAGGAACTGCATAAAAACCCACCGAGTGATGTGTACTTGTAATCAAAAACACACCTTTGCTACATACTGTACCACACTGATTCTGCTTCAGAATTATGTTGAGGAGGGTACACATGTCTGCGGAATACTTTGTCATTTACAAATTAATTCAGGAGCGGATAATTCAAATGATCGAACAACTGACTCTCCATGCCAAATCTGAAAATTAGCCGTAAAAGACGTGGAACATTTATCATCGAATGCTACATCTGGTTCACAATGTCAGATTATCATATAAAATACATACATAACTTAAGCATGGTGAAATTAGTAAGTCTGAGCCTATTTAATACCTATGTCTCTTCTCACCATCCTTTATGGGGGTTCATTCCGTTTAGACCCCGCACATGTCACATTTTTTATCACCATTTTTTCCTAGAGTTCCCTACCACTTGCATGCGTTTTACCCATCAAGGTATCGGATCTTTCTGATTTGACGGGCAACACTTGTTTTCTTAACGAAACACTTTCAAACTTGGGATACTGGTAGAATGTGTCATATAAAACATCTTTTTCTCTTAGCTTTCTTAACAAAAATTTATATATTGCAAGTTATTTCATGTTAAAGTTGTCGTATTTCTGTAATTTCAACCAATCACTGACGTCTATTCAGCTGAATACAGTTACTGCTGTTTTTTTTATAAACAATAACTTTTGCCGGTGTCAAGAGTGTTATTCGCTGTTTAGTTATATCATTATTCCCTAGTAAGGGTTTAGACAATTTTTACATGAAATAACTTCGAATACAACATTTTTTATCTGTTCTATAACACAAAATATACAAGTATACGAAGTTTGAAAGTGTTTCGGTACGAAAAACACTACATAAAACATTAATTAAAAGTGTTGCCCGTCAAATCAGAAAGATCCAAGGTTGATACCTTGCATAGTCTTGTAGTGGAAAGAACTGGATTCATATTTGCAATAGCGAAGCGACGAGGAGTCCGTACCGGGCGACGCTTTTATGGGGTTGGCACTTTTGGGTCTGCTGTATCAGCCTGAATAGGCTGTATTGCAGTGGTGGCAAACTCAATGGTATATTGGCTTATTAATATTTAATTATATGCACTTTTGTATCAAAGTGGACTCGCGGTGATAGCTGTAGCTGTTAAACCGGGTGACGGTTTGAGTGTAACATCACATAGGCCATACTGGGAACAAATTCAGCATGGTTTCCGTCCAATATTCTTACCGTTCCGTCAACCCACTGCTTTTGAATGGTAGTAAATCATATGTATATGTTGGTGTATGAGACGCGCTGTTTTTTTTGTTATTCCTAAGTTTAACAAAAATATTGCTATGAGTCAAATGCGACCGTGTTATGGATAGGATATCGAATGAATGAGTTGATGAATCCCACTAAATTTGTATTTTCTACAATATATACTCTATATATATTTTCTACAATATATACTCTATATATATTTTCTACAATATATACTCTATATATATTTTCTACAATATATACTCTATATATATTTTCTACAATATATACTCTATATATATTTTCTACAATATATACTCTATATATATTTTCTACAATATATACTCAAAGATGTAGGGATGCACCTTATGCCAAAGTGCATCTTGTATGCCGACAATTGCGGTACTTTGTTTAGTATTTTTTTTTAGTCAACGCCAAAAATAAGAAAGGCAAAGCTTGCATCAACGGGATTTGAACTCTGAGCACAGATGACCAGAACAAACGTTGTGAGAATTTAACGACTCTGCTAATTCGTGACCCTCGAAGTTTCTGATATAATATAGATGTCGGTCATTTACATCGGTAATCTGTAGGTACCGCAGAGATCGATTTACATTGTAACTAAGGAAAGAACTTAAACTATGCATGAACTGAACTCTGAACTTCACCAAACTATACAATAATTATTAAGACTAAAGACCACTACTTTGTTGCCTAGCGACCAAGACAGAAGAAATTCGTCGTATTATGTTTGGTTGAGTTTTTTCTTTCAGTTAGTGGGTGATATTTTAGGTTGGACATTCATATTGATTTTCGTTTTTAGTTTCATTGATCCGACTTCTTCGTTAATTTCGCATTTGTGGTAAACCGATCTCTAGACTGAGAAATTACTTTGATATTGCATAGCAGATGATGTGTTGTGTAGTTAACTTAACGGTATATCGCGTCTACAACTCGGTTTCGATTCTTTGTTGGAATCGATTAAATTGCGTCGCTATTGGATTTGTAAAAGTGGTGAGCGTCACAAGTATCTATTTACCTCCCCGACTACATCGTAATTTCTTTTAATTAAGCTAAAAAAAACGATAATTGTCACAGAGGAGTCTGCGTGATTGAATTGACTTCGTTATTTTATTGGCGTCTTATTTTATCGACAATAAAGAGACAAAATGAAATGTAAACTCAAAACCGTCGGGATTTGAACCAATAAAGAATCCATTTTCTGCATTTTTCTGTGTCTCGGTTTTATCTACTCTTCGTCATTAATTCTGAAATTGTTTGCTATTTTCCCAAACGTCAAAGATTTTTATAGACTCAAAAACATAAACGAAGTAAAATGTGGAACAATGGATATGACTAATCAAAAAGGCGTGTCTATACTGAATTGTAGCTTTAACATAAACTACTCGTCTGCGTTGGCTCTGTTCAAGACAGTAAAAGCAGAAATATTGTCCCCAATTTAAAGAGGATATGCACCTACTTCAGTGCATGACTTGAAGTTGAATCATTGTCACACATAGCAGAAGTATTATAGTAATGACTTATTGCTTCTTATAAGTCTTTAGAGTTGGTATAAATTTTGTTGTTTTGCTCTGGTTCAGTCCTGATCAAATGTATTTTCATGACCATTTCATCTTTTTGTATCACTGAGTTCTGTTTTATAGAAGGTGCGTGGTTCAGTGATTCGGGTGTTTGACTCATTACCATTATGTCGAAAGTTCAATTCCTGAAGCAGGTAGTTCGTTTGTCTTAGGGCGTTTGTCTTCATTTCACGTTGCTCCAGTTTACGCAGATAAAGATGAGTACCAATTTTAAAACCCTGTTTCTATCACTGTCAGAATTTCTCATGATCTATTGGTGACAATGCAAACTCACTGCGATATTTTAACTAACACACCGGTTTTCGTTTCAAGTACCGTAAATCCTCGAGTATAATCCGCATTTTTTTCCCCAAAATTTAAAGGTCAAAATCTCTAGTGCGTACTATATACGAGGTTAAAAATGAAAAATATTTTCTAAGCATTGTCCGAGTCTCTATTTGCCGTCCGGCAATGTTTGTTCATACGCATTTTGTGATGTCGGGCTTGTAACTGATAGTGATAAATGTGTAAATGCAATTTACTTAATATTTATTTTTCACTGACGTTATTACTGTTACTTCTTTATTTCCTACAAAGTGCACAAAAAAGCTACACGTTTGCATTATGTTATATATATATATACAATAATAATAAAAGACGTTACCGTATGTATGTTTACAAACCAAAGACGTTATATAGACCTCCTTGACTCAAGTTAGAGAAGGGGTGCGTATTATACACATGGTTTAGGTTTTGGATCTTTCTGATTTGGCGGGCGCCACTTGTTTTCTTAACGAAACACTTTCAAACTTGGGACACTGGTAGAATGTGTCATATAAAACATCTTTTACTCTTAGTGTTATCAAGAAAATTTTATCGTTTTGAAGTTATTTCGTGCTAAAATTGTCGTATTTCGGTAATTTCAACCAATCACTGACGTCTATTGAGGTGAAAACAATTACTGCTGTGAAATGTCAACAAAACGTTGTGCGGTGTAATGGGATCTTTTCTTTTGAATAAAATTAGTGCCGTTGTTTGTCAACAACAACTATCGGCGGTACTGTTATTTATGACATCGTTCGTGCGTTTGTACTGGTTTT
>NC_068994.1:40185947-40187883 GCF_001194135.2 Octopus bimaculoides | reverse complement strand
CTTGTGCCTATAATAGAAAGGTTTATTAGCTACTGCCAATATGCTTCAGCCATTTTTTGACAAGGAAATAATAATTTTATCACCGCCAGAATCGTTTGAGAATCGTTTGTTTACGTAGTCAGCACTTAATGTATTCGTCTGAATGGACGTCAGTCATTGGTTGAAATTACAGAAATATGACAACTTTAACATGAAATAAGTTGCAATATAATAATTTTTCTTAAGAAGACTAAGTGAAAAAGATGTTTTATATGACACATTCTACCAGTGTCCCAAGTTTCAAAGTGTTTCGTTAAGAAAATACTGGTGCCCCCGTTTTGAACTAGATCCTTCGAGTTTTAGAATTAGGGTTAGGGTTTCGAGTATTTTTGCCAAATTTGGTGAAAAATTTGTGGCGGTGTATTGAACAGATTTTCACCAAATTTGGCAAAAATAATCATAACCCTAACCCTAATCCTAAAACCCTAACCCTAACCCGAACCTTAACTCTAAAACCAGAAACCTAACCCAAGGAAATGTTAGCTATGTTTCTATCCATACAATATAGATAGAAATATGCAAAGATTACAAAACCTCCCTTTTGATTTTTTGTGTAACATTTGTTGTACTTGGTAGATCTATGAACATATTCATCTATAATATTTTTTCCCTCAATTCTAACTTTATCTATGCTAACCACATATGTCTCCAAACAAACTAATATTTCCCCAGACATGTTTTTGCAGAATATTGGAAATGAACGACATTAATTTACAACAGTCATGTGATATCAGGACATGGATACAGAAGTATACACACACTCAAACACACACACACATATTAATATAAGCACACACATGTGCATGCATGTATGCACACGCATGTGTTCACGCATGCACACACACACACACAGACTTGTCTTTAAATCTACTCACAAGGGCTTCTCTGTCTGCCTCTCAGATTCACTCATAAAGCATTGGTCAAAGTAGGCCTGTAGTAAAAAAGAAACACTTGTATAGGAAATGAATTTTCTTAACTACACAGCTATGCCTGTGCCTACATATTTGCATAATAAAATAACAAATATGAAATTAAATACAAAAAAAATCCTCAAAAATATTCATCACTATTTTCCCTCGGAATCCCTAGCAACATTTTGTGAAACTCCAGTTGGGAAACACTGTTCTAGAAATATACCTTTCTTTAAATCATCACATTTTTCCCTTTTTTTTTAGTTGGAAAGATGCGATACTTTCAATTTAGAACATTCTAGACATTTCACAAAAACAAATGGGTGATTTTTACAAATCTCAGTGTATCATCTTAGTCATTCTTTTATAGCATTTATCATTCCAGACTTAATGACACTAATTCATTTAAATTTCTGGTAACCGCCTACTCTAATCTGTTTAACTCTTTGGTTTCATTATGTATCATACTGAGCTTGGTCCCAAATTATTTAAAATTATTTTAGGCAGCTGTCCTACATTATTGCTTCGAAACAACTTCCAAAGGATTTACGAGATTATGTGAAAACTTTCTATTTCAGGCCAACAATTATCGCCAAAACAGTTTAATCTATATTTGCCATCAGTTAGGATCTTTTAGGAATATAAGACAGATGGATAGCCTAGATAAATTTTACATTACATCAAAATAGTTCTGAGAGATATTATTGTTATTTAGCAATGGTCTAGAAAATCTATGATCAAAAACATTCTAGCTGTGATCCTCCTGTTTATGCAGATGCTTTATCACAGACTACATATTCGCCCATACATGCATACACAGACACATACATATATTTTACTATGTGTATATGTATGTATGTATATATATATACACATATATGTGTGTGTATATATATATATATATATATATGGATATATATATAGATATATATACATACACACATATGTATATATATATATATATATATATATATATATATACACCA
>NC_068994.1:40178043-40185937 GCF_001194135.2 Octopus bimaculoides | reverse complement strand
TATATATATATACACCAAGCTACACGAGCCTGGTGTAGCCATCTGGTTTCACCAGTACTCAGTCAAATCGTCCAACCCATGCTAGCATGGAAAGTGGACGTTAAACGAAGATGATGATGATGATACATATGTATATATATATATATATATATATACACGCACACACACACACATGTATGTATGTATTGTGATTTGAAAAGAAATTTGGCTGTTATTTTTAGCAAATTCAAGCAATGAAATAGATATTAACTTGTTGGTTTATGGTGATGTTGTCGATGATACTGATGTCGCTGTTTAGCCCCCAGACCAGCCGTTATTGAGTGAACCTCCGATCAAGGCCATTCTAGCAGTGTGCTTCTTGGACAGGATGACGTGTCATATGTGTTTGTGTGTGTGAATGTGTTCACGTGCGTGTGTGTGCATGTGCTTGTGCATGCATGTGCATGTGTGTGTGTGTGTGTGCATGTGTGTGTGTGTGTGCATGTGTGTGTGTGTGTGTGCATGTGTGTGTATACAGACATGTGTGAGTGGGTAGTGGATGTAATAAACTCAAATATACAGTAACAGTACAAGATTTAAGTTCTTTATTCCATTGTACAAATGAATTTTCATTTACACATTTACATAGCTTTGTTTCTCTACATATAACTGTTTAATCTTATATCGCAGCTACTTATTGCATAGTTCAGTATGCATGTCTGCATGTGTATATGCATATCTTTCTGTTTGTCTGCATATATATGCATGTTTGTCTGTCTGTCTGTATGTATTTATATTTATGATCTCATTGAGGGCCTGATGACAGTCCCTCTGAAGCTAGTACTTTAGGCTTTCATGTTCAAAATGTTGGAGGTGTGAAACATGTGGCTGCGTACTCCTTTCCAAGGCTGTGTATGTTAACCATCTGGGAAACAACAAACAAAGAGTACTAGTTTGACACTCAAGGAAAATGGAAACGTCTTTGATGTTTCGAGCCTACACTTTTCTACAGAAAGAAACGACTAAAGAAAACTTGGAGAGAGGGGGAAAAGAAGGGAGTGAGTAACAAAATGTGCCTGGATGAATGGTTTCACGTGTTGAATTGATGCATGTATGTATGTATATATGTATGTTATATCTTCTGCTGAAGTATCATAGCAAAAGACTGGTTTCAAATTTTGGCTCAAGGTCAGCAATTTTAGGGGTGGGTGCTAGTTGATTACACTGATTCCAGTGCTCAACTGGCACTTATTTTATTAACCCCAAAAGGATGAAAGACAAAGCCAACCTCTGTAGAATTTGAACTCAGAACATAGCGACTGATGAAATACAGCTAAGCATTTTGTCCAGTTTGCTAATGATTCTTTTCTACTCTAGGCACAAGGCCTGAAATTTTGGGGGAGGGATCCCAGTACACAGTTGTGTACTGGGAAAGGATGAAAGGTAAAGTCGACCTTGGGAGAATTTGAACTCAAAACATAAAGACAGATGAAATGCCACTAAACATTTTGATAGTGTGTTTATGATTTTGCTAGTTTGCTGCCTGAAAAAAGATGTCTATATTAGCCAGAAAAATCAATAAACTGGAGCTTTTGAACATAGGGCAGAACAAATATCTTGTAGTATTCTTTCTACCCAACGTAGTACAACATATAATCACTTATTAATTTTGCAATCAGAAATCATATAAACCAGTGCTTGTCTAATTAGAAACCTACAACAAATGACACAATTAGCCATGAAATGCGATTTAATATAAAATAACCAACACTAAACAAATTACCTTTAGACCAATTTTTCCCATTCTTTAACTCTTAGTCATCAAATATAAAATAGAATATGACTTATTGCTGTTATTGTGCTGACCCCATTCTCCTTCAAAAAAGCAAACTCTAATAGAATTAAGTTGATATCTTTTATTAATTATTTATCTTAATCAAAAGCTTGGTATAATATTACCTCCCTTGTGATTTACTCTTTTATTTGTTTGATATGATAAGGTTTTATGTTTCTCTTTCTTTCTGATATCCACACAGGAGTCAAATGATGCCAGTCAATGGAAAGAGAGGGACTCAGCTGTTTTATTTCCTTATCGCTATTGTGGTGTTTCTACGATTCCATGTAATAGTAAACTTGACTGTAATAAGGAAGACAAACAACACCTTAAAGATCAAGCAGGTATGTATATATATATATATATATATATATATCATAATTTTTTCCATGAAAACAGGTTATACATTTTTTTATTATTGTCCCAAAGAGATATGTAAAGGTGCATGGCTCAGTGGTTAGAACATCAGGCTCACGATCATGAAGTAGTGAGTTCAATTCCTTACCGGGATGCGTGTTGTTTTCTTGAGCAAGACACTTTATTTTACATTACTCCAGTTCACTCAGCTGTAGAAATGAGTTGTGACATTACAGATGCAAAGCTGTATTGGCCTTTGCCTTTCCCTTGGACAATATCAGTCATGTGGGGAGGAGAGACTGGTATGCATTGGCGACTGCTGGTCTTCTATAAACAACCTTGCCCGGACTTGTGCCTTGGAGGGTAACTTTCTAGGTGCAATACTATGGTCATTCATGATTGAAGGGGGTCTTTACTCTTTTGAATATAGATATAAGGTCAAAATATTGCAACAAGTGGGTGTTTAATTGATTATATCTACCACAGTTCTAGACTGGAATATTATTCAATTTTAATGACACTGAGGGATATGCTGTACAGCAATTTTTCCAATGATTCTGCTAGTCTACTGCCCTTATATATTCTTTTATGATAGTGTATAATGGGCACAGGAATGGCTGTGTGGTTAACAAGCCTGTTTTGCAACCATATGGTTACAGGTTCAGTTTCACTACACAGCAGCTTGGGCTAGTCTTCTACTATAGCAGTTGACTGACCAGTGCCTTGTGAGTGAATTTGGTAAATAGAAACTGTATGGAAGTCCATTATGTACACGTATATATATGTGTGTGTGTCTTTGTGTTTGTCCCTCGCAACTGATTGACAACTGGTGTTGGTTTGTTTACATCTCTGTAATTTAGTGGTTCAGCAAGCATTTATTTTTCAAGTACCAGACTTGAAAAATTAAATACTCGTGGTTGGTTTCTTCAACAAAACCTTTCAAGGTAGTACCCCCAGCATGGCCACAGCTGAGCCAACCAGAGCCTTATGAGTCGATTTGGTAGACGGAAACTGAAAGAAGCCTGTCATATATATATATATATATGTGTGTGTGTGTGTGTGTGTGTGTGTTTGTGCTTGTCTCCCCACCTACTGGTGCTGGTGTGTTTACATCCTCGTAACTTAGTGGTTTGGCAAAAGAGATTGATAGAATAAGTACAAGGCTTTAAAAAAATAAGTACTGAGGTCGATTCATTCAACTAAAAATTCTTCAAGGTGGTGCCCCAGCATGGCCTTAGTCTAATGACTGAAACGGGTAAAAAAAAATAAATATATATTGTATTTTGTGTTTTGGTGTGTTTAAAATGTTCTAACAATTCAGGCTAAAAAATTTTGAAGACGTTATTGTATGAAATAACTGTTTCCTGTGGTTATATTCTCATTCTTCAACTTGCTACAAGCACATTTTGGAATTTTCAGTATTCCAAAATATATTTGAAACTTGATGTCTACAGAAATATCTGCATGCAGACAGTTTGGTTCTTAATATAGATGCAGTTTTGAAACAATGAAATGTGTAAAAGCATTAGGCTGGAATATTGAAATCTTAAAAAGAACATGACTCAGACTGCTAACCAAAGAAGTATCTGTGCTCAGTATACAGGAACATTATAAGTAAAGAGTTAATTTTCTATCAGAATTGCTATTATTGGTTTTACAAAATAATATAATAATAATAATAGAATCCAAAGAATCTAGTTGTTATCTGTGTTTGCATATTGTAATGCAAGTAGTTTAAACAATGGAATAAATTTTAATGCCATCAGGAAGACAACAGGTCATGTTTTATTCGGCAGATGCTTTTATCAAAGAGAAAATAGAGAATTGCTTTCCATGAGAAAAGCACCCAATGCACATTGTAAGGTAGCTGGCATTTTGAAGGGTGTCAAGCCACTGAAGTCATGCCAAAACAGACACCGCTGCACGGAGCAGTCCTTGGACCCATCAGATCCTATAAGATTGTCCAACCCATGTTGGTATGGAACATGGGTATTAAATGGTGATGATGATGATGACAACGATGAATATAAGCCTAAGATGTATAGAATAGTATGACATATTATGAGATAATTTAATTAAGACTGTGCAAAGTAAGGCTATGTGAAGAATTTGCACCAAATTAAAAGAAGCCCAGTGCTGAAAAGAGAGAACAAAAACATAGAGGTGATCTAGATTGATATAATTTGCAGAATTTTGATTGATACGTGAGTGGTGTTTAGATCTGATAATTTGATAAGTCAGTCAATCAGTCCTCTGTAAGGTATTTTAGTTGGAATTTATGAGTGAAACTATTTCATGAACTCAAACACATTTTGGAGAATATATAAATTGGATTTGAAAAAAAAAAACATATGAAGAACTGATGGCTTATGTTTTGAGAAGGCTTGGAAAGTCTTATATTGATTCTGGCAATACTCATCTTGATATTGTTTTCAATCCTGTAATACGTAGTCTTTTAATCTCAGTCATTTTTGAGGATTTATTCCTCAGTTTTAATTCAGTGTCAATAATACGAAATCTTTATATTCTAAGAATACTGTTTGCAATGTGCAAATTAAATTCTATTTGAAATAAATTTAAGTACTTATTTCTGTATCAGTTTTAAAAGCCTTTGATAATGTCCTAGATAGCAAAAAATGCTCAGCCTTGACCTTAAACATTTGGTTGATGAAATCTATGAAGTAAGTTCATATGTGAAATATATAGAAATGTATGTAAAATTAGAGAATTCAGTGAGCTCTGTCATAAAGTAAACTAAATATTAATGATAATATTTACCATATACTCAGTCAGCAAATAGAGCACAATTTACTTTGGTAGAATGAGCAACAGCTACATTTGTAGTATTGCATTACTTGAGAAAGAATAGAAAAGAACTATCATTTCTATTAATCAGAATGCAACAACATATCAATGATCCACTTACATTCTATGTATGCAATTATTTAATTATTTAATTAGAAGTGACTAGAGTTGATTTTGAGTTTTACAAAGGAAATTACTTAACAGGGAAATATATCATTTAACGAACAGATACCACTTTTCAGAACTGTCTTATTAATGCTAGTATCATTAAAACCACAGACATTTAAATCAATCAAAATTAAATGATTTAATTGTTCTACATTTGATTGGAATCTGAATATTATCACTGTTGATATCAGTTTTCTCTCTCTAACTGCTTTTTATTGAACAAGTAATATATTTTCATTCTGAAGATGGCTTTGGTTAAATATATGATATTCACTAAAGTATTTTTTTCTTTTTTATCTGCGATTCTTTCAATCATATGCATGAATGTTTTGTATTTATTCCCTTTCAAAAATTGTGATAAAACATTCTACATTTTTTAAAATTCTCTTTTTCAAGAGAGATTCTTTAAGATTTTAGAGTAATTGCTGACAGTGAATTCATTCTGGAAATTTTCCTTTCTTTTATTTGCTAACTTGTCTGAACAAAAATTCGAAGTTAAGTTTTAAATATTTCTTAGTTTTGTTAAGTATATGTTCTGAGTAATTTCAGTTTGTAAAATCTCAAAAAAAAACCTGTCTAAATTACAAACAATGAATACAAGTAAGACAGTATGATAGTATATGAGTCTAACACAGCCAATTGAAATTATATATATATAACTATAATTTAGAAACAATAGCTCACAATAAAGTTAGTTTCAGGATTTATAAATTGCATAGATGTAATTCTTGAGGTGAGGTGTCAAAATGACATACTAAATAACATACTGAACAACAATAATATTTCAACATCTTTAAATTATACCTCCTTATAAATTCTAACAAATAAAAGAAGCTGACAAGAGAAACAATTGTTATTTAGCAAAATATATTGTTTTGTTTCCAATGAATTTATTTAAAACAGAAAAAGAAAATATTTATCTTTGTATTCTAGTTAATGCAATTCAAAGTTTTATTCTGCCATAGTACCATTGCTTTAGAAATATGAAATACAGATTTCCAAAACATTTTAATGCTGACAAATTCATTATTGAAGTGTCACATATACTTAGATATGTATGTTAGATTTTATAATAAGATGCTATAATTTTTTTTTAATATTTGTTCTATAATATATATTTTAAATTACTTGTTGATACATCCCCCAAATGATTGAGTAACGTAAAATATTTATAATGCAAATTTGATATTACACTGTATCAGAGTCTGTTTTAGAAGTTGCTTGTATTTCATAATTATCTTTTTCCTTGCTAGTTGCAGTGGGATTGTAGTTAATCTATTTAATCTCACTTGGAGTTAGGCATAACTTTCCATTTCTGATTGGTTACCTGACAAAGAGACCTAAGCTTTTGCAAATACAAGCTTAAAATTTGCAGCAATAACTACAAATTACTGACAGCTGGCCATATATCTAATGCTTAATTACTATTCTTTGTTGGCTTCAGCCATTCTATTACAGCATTGTTACTGTAAATAGTTCGTTTATATCCTTTTGAATAAATCAAGTTATTTAATTAGGTAAATCCAGATAGATGTTGATATTTTCTCATTTTAAGTCTAACACAAAAGATAATCTTTAGCATTACACTTATCCTTCATGAATTCTACTACTTATTCAAATGAAATTTTATGTTGCTTAGATATGTACAGACTACTGAACAGGGCTGGGAACTATTATCCCAATACATAAAACAAATATGTACTTGTTTAAATCTAATCTTCAGTCAGAGAAAAAGAAGTAGCTTTCTGGAAATTGTAGGCCCTTTTAGAAAAGTGTGATCAGAATCCTTGATCTTTGTCTTTAACTTTTGTATGTAAGTGTCTGTTGGGACAGAATTGCTTGAGAAAGTGTTCCTCTGAGCTGTAGTTCTGAAAGAAAAGACTAAAGAGTGTTCCGTGTTAGAGAGACAGGTGCATTAAATCACCACACACACACACACACACACATTGTTGTATTTTGCCAAAAGACAACAAGGTAAGACAACAAGAGAAAGAAAAAGACCTCAATATTATGTAAATAGAGGAATTTATCTGTAAATAATATGTGACAATTATTCGGTAGCCATGATAAAACTCAGAGTTTCAGATGCCAGGGTGGAAACCCACGCCGCCATCGATGGCCAGATAACTACTAGATATATGTCAGGAGTGCAAATATGACCACATCCTAAGTTTGTAGATATATCAGATCAGCCAGTACATATTTCAAATGTTGCTTCTTCAACCACCAGCCATCCTTCAGAATCCCAGAAAGTCATTCTGTCATGTCCCTGGTCAACCATGTGTTATTTCTTTATTACCCACAAAGGGCTACACACAGAGGGGACAAACAAGGACAGACAAACAGATTAAGTCGATTATATCGACCCCAGTGCGTAACTGGTACTTATTTAATCGACCCCGAAAGGATGAAAGGCGAAGTCGACCTCAGTGGAATTTGAACTCAGAACGTAGCGGCAGACGAAATACCACTAAGCATTTCGCTCGGCATGCTAACGTTTCTGCCAGCTCGCCGCCTTCCTGGTCAGCCATGTGTGGCACCTCAAAGATCAAGGGACCCCATGTAATATCAGGTGGAAAATAATAAATTATCCAGGCCCATATATTAATGGGAGTGGCCGTTGCAAAATCTGCATTGCGGAGCGAACCAAAGTTCTTAAGGACTATGCTAAACCCGGCCTGTTGAATAGTTGTAAAGAAGTTTTCTCTAAATGTGTCCATTTTAAGTGCTACCAACAGGAAAATTGGACCT
>NC_068994.1:40168043-40173043 GCF_001194135.2 Octopus bimaculoides | reverse complement strand
TTGGTGCTTCACTAAAGAGCTCTAACATAAACAAAACATGTCTGGATTTATCTCCCATACTTGTTGAAATAATTAAGATATATGCCATCGAGTGGAAGTTGCATTTTCTGTGTTCTACAAGAAATTTTGTTTTAGTGTAATGGTTGTTATGATTTTTAAATAATTATTTATTTGTTCTTATTTAGCTGGAAAAATGAATTTTCAATTGATTTTATGAGTTTCATAAAATGATATAAACATGTTACAAGAAAGGCAGACTGTGTAGTTAAGAGGGTTGCTTTGCTATCATTTGGTTTCAGGTCAGTCCCTGTGTATGGTACTTTGAGTGAGGGCCTTCTACTATAGCTACAGGCTATTACAGAAGAGCACAGAAGAGCACCTTGTAAATGAATTTTGTTGATAGAAACTGTGTGGAAGCCTGTTGTGTGTGTGTATAGTTATATATACATACATATATGTGTGTGTGTGTGTGTGTGTGTGTGTGTGTGTGTGTATACACACAGATATATGTATGTATTTATGTGTGTGTTTGTGTTACTCCTCTGTCCACCAATTGATGACCAGTGTTGGTTTGTTTGTGCCCCCTAGAACCTAGCAGTTAGGCAAAGGATTTGATAAACTAAGTATGGTCATTTTGTTTGACTAAATTCTTGAAGATGGTACCCTAGTAATGGCTACAGTTTAATAAAATAAGTAACTTCTTATAATATTTGGCTCATTCTTTTCTCTTCTATTATTAATTGTTCTTTAGAATAGTTTTCATAGTGTCTTCATTTATATGAGGTCACAATTCTCGGTATTCTAAATATTATGAGCCCAACCTTACTCCTGCACCATGTAGGATAATTTGTCCAGACCAATAAGTCATGTTGGTCTTTCGATAGCCAAATGTCTGATCTGCACATGCCAGAACTAAAGATGATAGCAGTAGTTAGCATAGTGAACTGAATGATACTGGCCATTAATAGTTTGTTGACCACACATCTGTTCAGCATCAAGACATGCCTAGTGGATATTTGATATGGTTATCTGCTGTTTCAGTTCAAAACCCATTGAAGCCAACATTATCTTTCAGTCTTTCAAGGTCAATAAATGAGTACCATTCCAGGGTGTTAGCTTGGTGGAATTGTTACAACATTGCATTGGTTGCCTAGAGATATCTGTCCCAGTTTTGTATGTTCTAAGTTCAAGAATCTCATCTAGACCACCAATATAGTGAATAACCTCTTCTGACTAATATTATTTCCCACCACACAAACATATGCAAAAGACTCTAAAATCAAAATAATTTTTGTCCTTATTGAGTAGGGACATAAACTTAATACTCAAAAATAACTATAATGACAATGAAGATGTTGATTTTACTGCAGTAAATATCTTTTTTATTTTGTGCTTTATCATGAGATGTTTTATATATGTGTGTGTATGTATATTATATATGTGTGTGTGTGTGTGTAAAACCTATGCAGTAGATATATAAACAGGCAAATTTAGCTATTTCTCATAAGATAGAAAATGACAAACAACAGCCTGAACCCTTCAGCTTTTAATCTGGCCATATCCAGCCCAAATATTCTATTTATTTTATGTCCAAACTGGCCAGATCTGGCCTCTCACACCTACCATACAATGTCATTCTAAAAATAATGAGTGACATCTTTGAAATCTCAAAAGTATGAGGTGGGGCATGATTAATTGAAAACAGCGTGAAGAAATAAGAATTACATTTCAAAGAGTAATCTGAATGCTAAAGAGTTAGTTGATTATTTTTTAATGCTTTTGGGGTTCTTATCCAAGGTGTCTACAATACTTAACCAATCCCAGAGAAGCAAGGGGCCAATCTGCTTATATATGCAACAGATTCAATTGCTTCATCAAACTGGAGTGTCTAATTTGCATGCCATAGGTATTTAACTCTTTATTTAATATCAATGGACTGTCAGAAGGTATCTCATGGTATGATATGACTGTTTGACTCTGCTCCTCATGAATTAAAGTTTGGTGGAGACATTGGACAAGTGCATCTTGAATTCCTCTCGAAACTTCCACTCTGTTCCCTAGTATCTGATGAAATGGATGTGACCTACATGGCCACAAAGCTGAAAGTTATGCAGAGCCGAGTCAAACTGTTATTAAAAATATATGTAACCTCTACCAAATGTGCTGAGTGCTACTATCTTTTGCTTGTTCACTTACTTGTGTGTGTGTGTATGTATGTATGTGTGTGTGTGTGTGTATATATATATATATATATTCATATTTATACATACACACACACTCATGCATATGCATGCACACGTGCACACACATACACTACTTTCTGCGAGAAAGATTTTTACCAAACTCCTATTCAATGGTCATTCCATTATAAATTTAATCTTCTCTTTTGCATCTAATATTTGACATTTTTACGAGCCTGACATCTTAGTTTATTTATCCGCATTCTTTTCTACATGTCAGTTCCTTATTACTTGATCTGTATTTTATTTTCTCTTATATTTTTCTTATGGTTGGAGGAGATCATCAAATTTTCCACTGTGTCCTTCCCTTTGCTTGTTTCTCTTTACCTCTTCTCTCATTCTCTCTATGCATGTATGTATGTATGTATGTATGTATGTATGTATGTATGTATGTATCTAGCTATCTATCTATCCATCCATCCATCCATCTATCTATCTATCTATCCATCTATCTATCCATCTATCTATCTATCTATCTATCTATCTAAAAACTCTACATTTGTATTTTGTCCCCTCTGTGTTGAGCCCTGTGTGGCTAATAAAGAAACCTATCTACCTTAATATCTAGCAATCTAGTTATTCATTTCTCTTCTTCTTCTACTTCTTCTTCTACTTCTTTTTTTTTCTTCTCTCATATATATTCTCTCAATATTCCCTCTTCAAATATATGTACACACACACACACACACACGTGCACACACACAAGCACACACAAGCACACGTTGTATTATCTGTATTAAGGAGCATGCTAGTATTTTCCTAGCCCTGAAGGAAAGGAAAAATTTAGACTTTGTGTGTTGCTTTTTGCAGTGTGAAAAGCATTGGCTTGCTTGCTATGAGAATTTATCTACACATTTTGTTAGCATTTGAAAAGCAAAAGACAACAAATGTATGGTAGTTGAGTCTTGTATAATTCATCATATACAATTTATTTAGTTTCAAACAAGGACCAATGATAATAGTATATGGATTATCATTCTTTTACTTGTTTCGGTCCCTGGACTCTGGCCATTGTGGAGCATTACCTTTTAGAAATTTTAGTCATTTACATCAATGCTAATAATTTGTCTGACTCTTATTTAATTGTCCTTCATTTATTTATTGGCAAAGATCACTTACTGAGTTACATTCCCTGTGAGCTATAAACACCACTGGGTGTTCATGCCATTATACCCACATACAACACATGCACACTCACATATGGCAGGCTTCTGCACCATTTCCATTTGCCAAGGCATAGGTCAAACCAAGAGCATGATAGTAGACATCTGCCCGGAATACTGTACAGTGGAAAGGAACCTAGTATTACATAGTAGTAAGTGAACTCTTCAACCACACAGCTGTGCTTATGGCTCCAGTACTATGTTAATGTTCTAAATCTCTATTACACACTTAGTACGTCTGAATCTATGTTCACACTTTCTCTCTCTTGCCCATCACATGGCTATTTTATTAGTCTTACACATATGAAGGTGCATGGTTAAGTGGTTAAAGTGTCAGACTCAATCTTAAAGTTGTTGGTTCAGATCCTTGTAAAGACCCCCTTTGGTTATGAATGACCATGGGATTGCACCTAGCAAGTGCCCCTCCAAGGTATAAGTCCAGGCAAATTTGTTTACGAAAGACCAGCAGTTATCTATGCATACCAGCCTCCCATCTCCAAGCCCGTAATGATATCCAAGGGAAAAGCAAAGACAAATACAGTTTGGCACCAGTGATGTCACAATTCATTTCTACAGCTGAGTGAACTGGAGCAATGTGAAGATAAAGTGTCTTGCTCAAGAACACAACACATGGCCTGGTCTGAGAATCAAACTCACTACCTTGTGATTGTGAGCCCAACGCTCTAACCACTGAGCTATGTGCCTTAACCAGGCAGCATTTGGTGCCTTTGAGCCAGGCATTTTATTACACATTGCTTCAGTTTACTCAGCTGATATTACTATAAAGCAAGTGGTGATACAGTCACTCTGTCTCCTTTTCCCCCTTTATCTTCATGTACCATGCAAAAGCATGGTACATACTGCTAAGTCATATTTACATGCAAGAATGTCTATGGACATAAAAGCATATAAGGTGAGTTTGAAGATCAAATAGTATATTTTTGAAAGTAAGTGTTCTACCACTTCTGTCTATGATTTATTGTTATACATATAAATAATGATAATTAATGACAGACACTAAAACAGGAACAAACATTGCAAGTTAGTTAGAATCCGAGTATGGCTGATGAAAAGCTAGGCAAGTGTTTTCTACTATAATCTTAGATTGGCCTGTGTTGTAAGTGGGATTTAGTTGACAGAAAATGTGCTGAGGCCAATCGTATGTGTGTGTATATAAGGAGGTACCCAAAAGAAACTGGAATTTTGCAATATCATTTTATTCACTTTTACATGTTTACACTTTTATTGCATTCAAAGTATTATTCTCCATTCGAAGCAATGCATTAGTCCAGAAGCATTTTACACTGTTCAAAGTAGTTCTGGAACTCTTCTGAAACAACTGTTTCAGCTGCCGTTTTCCCTAGCAGAAAACAGAATTTCACAAAAGTATGTTGTTCCTTTATTTCAGCCATCATAAAAATTGATGAACAGGGGAGAAGGTACTGCAAAACAATGATGTACCACCCCACTAGGTGACACGAGTCAGCAAACTGATGCCTCAGGGTTGCATCAAGTGGCTTCTAACCATGAAAGTCTGAAGTACAACTGACCCTCTCGTATATATATATATATATATATATATATATATATATATATA
>NC_068994.1:40164526-40167489 GCF_001194135.2 Octopus bimaculoides | reverse complement strand
ATATATGGTGTGTGTGTGTGTGTGCTTGTGTACTTGTATGTATCATTGTCTTGAGATCATGTGCTGGCTGTAGATGAGAATCACCATCATAGAATTGATGGAGTTCATTTCCAATCTTCCATGGAAGATTGGAAATGAACTTCATCTATCGAGAAAAATGACCAAGTCTAGAGACAATTGAGGGTTGGTTATAAGAAAGGCATCTGCGTCAATCGTAGAAAATCTGCCTCAACAAATTCTGCCTGACCCATGTCAGCATGGAAAAATGGACGTTAAATGGTAGTATATTTCAACATTCAATGTCACTTTACATTTTAGTATGTTTCTGCACGTTGCTCCATTGCTTCTTTCATTTGACTGATATCTTCTAGAATAACCTGTGGTTGATGGCTCATTTTCTTTTTGTCTTCCCATATTCAGGATTTACATAAAATTGAAATTAGAGATCAGTAACTCGAACTTGATCATAAAATTCAATCCTCTTGGGACTAGACTTCTATCCCTGTAGATATCAATGAAATAAGAGTAAACGAAAAGGAAGAAATATATAGAAAAATAATCAGTATATATATGAAATGCTTTACTGGTCATTCACATCTTTGTTGATTTCTTTCTTGTTTTCTTTGTCTTTCTCTTACATGACTTACATTTGAGTTATTCCTGATATCTATTTTCTGTATATGTTATTATCGTTTTTGTGCCATATCAGATATTTAAAATTAGTTGTCTCTCATAATTATTTAACTCATTAAACCTGCCATAGTTCTCTTTGCTGCTTATTATCATGTTTGTCTTTCTCTCCCCCTCTCTCTCTCTCTCTCTCTCTCTCTCCCTCTCTCCCTCTCTCCCTCCCCGCTTTCTCTTTGCTCAAGGAATACTTATTTTGGCTGTGTTATAAGTATAAATTGAACTTCATTAAGACATTGATAATCTTCCTCAAGAGGTTTTATCCTTCTAATTTCTGGTAGTCATCTTTTTCAAAACTCTGCATATTGGTTTCTTCTCATCTTGTATAGCATTCTTTCTTGTCATTTTTTTTTCTTTTTTTTTTTTTTTGAATCTTATCACTTTGAACATTTCTTTTTCTGTTGTCTATATTCACCACAGTTTCCTTGTGAACAAAATAGTAACTGTAAATTGTTTTCATTTTATCGTGTAATAAATCTTTCCTTTCCTAAGTATCAGCAGCAGCAGCAGTAGTAGCAGCAAATGATGGATAATTTGAAGAAAACAACAACAACAAAACAAAACAACAACACTATCATCAACAACAATAATAACAAAAAATAACAACAGCAACTATAACAAGAACGGCAACAAAACAATCTCCTTGATAGTCAGTTGGTAGTCTGTTATAGATTGGTTACACTGATTTATAGAAGATGAATTGATTAGGGAAAGACATTGAGACTTACTTGGTCCACTCTGGGATTACCGAACAGATGTTCAATCAATGAGCCAATTTTTCTAAAATGATTATTGATACTTATAGTACTACTTATAAAACCTTATATAAAGCATTTTCTTATAGACAAATTTAGCCAGTTGTGCTTAACCGGTTCGTGTTGAATTCCATAATTTTAAACAGTTAAAACAATTCTTCAAACTACTAAATTGCAGTTTTTACTAACATTATATACTAGTTTATGGTTGTGCAGTTAAGAAGTTCACTTTGTGACCATGTATATTTAGGGTCAGTCTCACTGTGTGGTACCTTGATCAAAGCATCTTCTATTATAGTACCTTGAGTCTCCAATGTTCTTGAGTGAATTTCGTAGACAAAAAACATATAGAAACCAGTATATTTGTGTGTGTGTGTGTGTGTGTGTATGACTATTGACAAGCTAAGCCATGGCTTAGCTTGTCTGAGCAAAACAGTGACATGACGCTTACATTACCCACTGATATTATAACCAGTTGTAAGGTGGCAGAATTGTTAGTGTACCAGGCAAAATACTTAGTGGCATTTCATCCACCTTCACATTCTGAGTTCAAATTCCATTGAGGTCAACTTTGCCTTTCCTCTTTTCAGGGTCGATAAAATAAGTGCCACTTGAACACTGGAGTTGAATTAATTGACTTAGCTTCGCTCCCAAACTTGCCTGCCTTGTGCGAAAGTTTGAAACCAATATTACAACCAGATGCCTTTGAAATTCAGAGGAATGTAAAAGTAAAAAAAACCTTTTTCTTGAAAATCAAGTAAAAGTTGGTGACAGAATGAATATTTGACTGCAAGATTCTGCCTCAAATATGTTCCCATCCAACCAATGCTTGCATGGAAAAAAACAAAAACTACAGACCCAAAGGATAAAATGTATATAGTGGTGAATTTGTAGATTAATTAAAAAATATTTTCTACATAAATTTGTACATTAATTGGTGCAATTAAACAAGAAATGATGTTAAACTTATCAATTGCCAAGTGTGTTTTAAGATATTTGATACACCTCATAAATTGTGTCCTTAAATACTTTATTAGAAACTATTTTGCATGCAGAGAAATTGTTTAATTTATTAGCAGTTCCATGTTGCAGTCAAAGTCATGTTAAGAGCTTAAGATATAATATATGTTTGCATATTAGTCATACTTATAAAACCTTAGTGTGTATTTGCTACTGAATACATGCTGCTGACAAAGCTCAAAGAGGAAGAAATGTGCATCTAGCATCTTCACCTCCACTTCTAGACAATTTTCATCTGCTTTTGATATATATTGTGCAATTTAACAAAGAACATACATAACAGATATTATCTCTGGAAAAATACTGCAGTCAATTTGGCTTTCCATGATGTATTTGCATTAAGTATGATACACAGATCGCTAACCTAATACTGCTTCTGTTGTAACATAATAGATAAAATCTTTGAAATAATTTGATATTAAACTTACAATATGGTAATGGTAACTTGGTTTAGTTACGCCTAAAACAGAATATTCTGTCATCATTTCTTATGTTCAATAT
>NC_068994.1:40153218-40156922 GCF_001194135.2 Octopus bimaculoides | reverse complement strand
ATATATATATATATATATATATATATATATAAAGATATATATATATATATATGTGTGTGTATGTATAATATATAATTATGTGTGTGTATACATACATGCATGCATACATACATAGTACATACATACATGCATACATACAGATAAATAAATAGATAGATAGAGAGATAGATAGATAAATGGACATGCACACATACACACACATATACATATGTATGTAATGTATATGGATAAATATGGATACATATCATAAGCATTACCGTTGTATCCTGTAGAATACTGTTTAAGACAATGCATCTTCATGCTCTTTTTTCCAATTTAGCTCAACTCAGGATTTAGCTGTTGCTATATTTATCAGCAAATGATTATAATAATTGGTGTTTAAGAAAAGAAGTAAAATGAATAATCTATGTCATGTAGAATAAAACCCTGTAGACACTATTACTGCGAAGATTATTTATTTTCTATTGTTTTTATTGTTTTTTTTTCTTTTTACCATTTTTTTTGTAATATAGATAGATATACAGCATTTCAAAGTTGAGCTCAGAATTTGTTAAATTTATGCTTTAAAGCATAATTGTTTATGCGCACACATGCTCTTATTTAGACACATATAGGGACATCCATCTATTTCATATTCTAAAAAAATAAAAAAATGAAATAAGACAAAATTATAAAAAATGAATAAATCTAAAATAAATAAATAAATAAATGAAAGTCAAAAGAATAAACAATATATAAAAATAATGAGCTTACACTTGGAAGCTTTGGCAAAATCTTAATTGCATTAAGATTTTTCCAGTGTCTGCAAGTGTAAACTCATAATTTGATGGCATCTTTCTTCGATTTCTGCCAAAGGAAAAGGTCTTTTGGCAAATTACTGCTTGATAAACTGAATGTGAACAAGGACATTTATGTAGCATACTTTACTTTTTTTTTTTAATTCAAGATTCTTGTTACCATTACAGCAATTAAATGTATCATATGAAAGCAATTTGTTTCTAGAAAATTTCAAAAATTTGAGTATTTTTATCCTAAAGAAAGTGAGGTTTCTATTCTTTTCTTTATTTTTTTTCTTTATTTCTTTATTTATTTTTGCAGCTAGTTTACTTAAATTATAGCTATTGTGATGAAGAATGAGCTGGAAGCTACTTTTGAGTTTGAGAGTAAAATTTAAAACATATAGAAAAAGTAACATGAGGAATTGATATACATATACTTTGCAATACAGAGATTTCCTGCTCGCTTAATGTAATTGCATTGAACATAATTCATTACATACAACATTTAATTTTCATTTCAATTTGCTGATTAACTTATATTTTTTGATTAAAAAAAATGTCTGTTTATTGCATTAAAAAAAATCAATGAAGAGAAAAATATATATAAAAAAAAAATTTTAAAAGCAATCTTCCATACTTTGCTAAAAATCAATATTATTTTCTTCACAATGTTGAATATTGATTAAAAAGATGACTCAACTTTCTATATTTTTCATTCCCAAGAGGACATATATAGAGTCAGATGACAATTTCATATTAAGTGAATTTTGAAGTCTTCGAATATCACTGTTTGAAGCATAGAATAGAACTTTTTTAATGACTTGTAGAGTATCTCTCTTGGGATGGAACTCAACTTCAATTATTTTTTGCTTGGAGTTCATTTCTAAATATCAATAAGTGTTCAAGGACGAAATTATATTTTTTTAAAGAACATATATCATTTGGAAGAGAAAAGAAAAGAAATGAAAAAGAACAGAAAAGAGACATGAAGAGAAAATGTGAGAGAAAGAGAGAGAGAGAGAAAGTGAGAGAGGGAGAGAGAGAGAGAGAGAGAGAGAGACAGCTTAATGTATATTTAAAAAAATCTATATGTTTAAGTATATTAAGATAAATTTCTGTGTAAAAATTTACTGAAATTTAAATAACTCCTTCTATAGTTGAATTTACTTGTGTTGTGTCAGAGTTGGTGGTGGGGGTTTATTTTTTCCATGTGACCCCCAAGCCAGTTTGTCATTGGCTGCAGCAGATATTACCTACACACATCAGTTGTAGAACTGCAGACCTCTCTTTGATATTTACACACTACCCAGACTAAGCAGTACAGCACTGCCAGCATATAACAGTAGCAGTAAATACACAACTCTACAGCAGGATACACATCTCTTCTAACGACTCATGTGAAGTGAAAGGATTTAATAATACAAGTGAGTGAATGATTCTCTTGGTTTCTTTTCTTTTGTTTGTTTTTCTCTTTTTATGTTACTTGCCAGCTTAAGTTATTTCTTTAAATATATTTTAAAGATTATATTTTAAATATACTTTTCATTAAAAAACAAAACTCTTCTAAAGTTGGTTATATTTTCAAAAGGTTTCTACTTTGATGAGTTAGAATAGAATTACTATAACAAGTTCTATTACAAATTAGAGTTAGTTGAAACATTAAAAAAATTACCCAGCCTCTCAAAGTGAAGTGTGAGTATTTAACAAATTTCAAGTCCAGAATGTAAATAGTGGTTAAAACAAGTTCTAATTTCTTTTTTAGTTTTCCTAATAAAAATGTGATAACAGTCCAGCATTCATGAACATAAAGTGACTCTTGTATGTATGTATATATGTATGTATGTATGTAGGATGTATGTATGTATGTATGTAAGTATGTATGTATACAGAACATCTGCTAAAAAACAAATACTTTTTAAAAACTTGAAGATTTTGCTGTAAATATAACTACGTACATATATGTGTGCGTGCATGGGTGTATGTATGTGATTGTTTATATATACACACACGCATATGTATATGTATGCATAAATATATATATACATGTATGTATGTATGTATGTATAGATGCATGCATATAAATGTGTGTGTATATATATATATATATATATATACATATAAATGTATGTGTCTTTATATGTATTTGTGTATATATCTATATATGTGTATACATGTATGTGTATGTATATATATGTTTATATATGTATGTACATGTATGCATGTATATGTTCATATGTATGTGCATGTATGTGTATCTGTGTAAGTGCATGTGTGTGTAAGTGCATGCGTGCATGTGTGTGTGTGCGTGTGTGTGTACCATGAATCTGAAGTTTTTCTATTTTTCCTTTCAAGAAAAGTTCTTTTGCCTTTTTCAAATATCAAGAGCATCTCTCAAATATGTGTTTTATTGTGTGAAGTTATTCTGTAAGTTTGAAAATGCCCCGAGTTTCAAGTATATTTGTCATTTTGTCTTTAATTAATGGTTTTATATGCTAAGTAAATTAAACTATTTTGAATGGGAGCAAGGAAATTTAGTTAAACTAAATTCAACAGTAAATATCTATACAACAAATTTGTATAATATTTGTGTGTGTGTGTGTGTGTGTGTGTGTGTGCATTTGTGCGTGCGTGTGTGTATCATCATCATCATTGTCATCGTCGTCGTTGTCGTCATCATCATCATCATCATCATGTTCATCAACATCGATGTGTGTATATATATATATGTCTGTGTTTGTCAATATGTGTATGAATATCTTTTCCTATGTATATATTTGACATTATCATTATTAAGTACTTTTGCATATGAGCACATATCGCATATATCTCTTTTGTGTTATATTTATGAGTGTGTGTAAAAGCACATGTGTGTATATAAATGTGCAGGTAAGAGAGTATGAATGCATGTGTTAGTGTTAGCATACA
>NC_068994.1:40149296-40151605 GCF_001194135.2 Octopus bimaculoides | reverse complement strand
TATATATATATATATATATATATATATATATATATATATATATGGATAGAGATATTTGTGTGTTTATATATACATGTGTATGTAGATGAAGCTACATAGATCTATATTCCTATCTATCTGCCTGTCTTCTAATTTGTCTATCTGACTTTCTATTTATCTACCGGCCTTCATAAATATGCTAATTACATGCAGAGAATCAGTGTCATACATACGTTGCTGTTTTTCAGCAATCTTCCAAGAAAGTATTTCTAGGATAGGCTAAAATGTTAGCTTGCTTTGCAACAGCTGAGGTTTAACTGCAGGAAGAGCATCCAGCTGCTGAAAGTTTGCCTTAACAAATCAAAAGCGAGCATGGAAAAGTAGATGTTAAAGCATTAAATGTGTATGTATGTATGTATGTATGTATGTATGTATGTATGTCTGTATGTATATGTTTCTATATATGCATATGAATGGATATCTATATATGTATATGAGTGTGAGTATACACATATACACGTATATTTGTTGTACGTATATTACATATGTATGTATATATACATATATATTATATATTAAAGTATATCTGTTTACATAATCATATCAATATATATACAACGTATACGTGTATGTATATATACACACACACATATATATATATATATATATATGTGTGTATATATATATATGTGTGTATATATATATATATATATATATATATATATATACACACATCTGCATATATATAGGTGTATACACATGTGTATCCTTACAAATGTGTATATCACTGAGATAAGTAAAAGAGTATATATTTGAATACACATATGAATATATATATGTGTGCATATGTGTGATTACTTGTTTGTGCTAATATATGGATATTTATTTCTAACTTAAATTACATTATATGTCATTTTACATATGTAACCTTATTCAAATATGCAGTCTTCTCTGCAAATAGTTTCTGTGCTTCACTGTTTAGCTATAAATTTATTGAATTATAGTTTTCCTCAAACTTACTAATTTGATGCATAATTATTACTGAAAAACAATTTTTCTTTAAATTATGTATCTTTTAGTTTATTTTAAATGCAAATACACTTTTAAAAGAAATTTTGCATAACACATGTAATGTGAAACTTGGACTTGTAGTGCTAAGGGAACTGTACTCTTAATTTCTTATGGAAATTTTAGCTTTCTATTTTCATCTGTTTTATTTCAAATAACAGTCAGACTTATGTATAACACTTTTTACAATAATCAATGATTTATTAGTTTCTTAATTTTCTGTGATTGAAATATTTTAGTCATGTAATGAATAACTTTAATTACCAAGAATTGTCAGTGCAACTTATCAAAGATAAATGAACAGACATTGGAAATATGATGCATAGCAACATAGTAAAGAATTCCAAATTGACAGATAGCAACATAAACTCTTAGCAATATATAAATTAGATACATACATGTGTGTGTGTGTTTATGTATGTATATATGTATGTGTATGTGCATGTATATGTGTGTATATTTCAATGTATACATGTATATGTATGTATATAAACATATGTATGTGTGTATGTGTATGTTCTTGTATGTGTATGCCTATGTATGTATATGTATCTGTATGTATATGTGTGTATGTGTACATATATATATATATATATATATATATATATGTGTGTGTGTGTGTGTGTGAGTGTGTGTATGTATGTATGTATGTATGTATGTGTATTCATGTACATTATATATATTCTGCATAATCTATATAATTATGTATGAATAATTTTTTGTAGAAAATTCTTATTTCTAAACATTTCAGGCTGTCTTCTAATATTTTACATTTCAGTTATATGAATTGCAATATCACACTATGTTCTTTTCCTTCATATCATTATGTATTGTTTGGTTAGCATTATATATAACATCAGTTGTTTATTCCTTTTATTTTCAATGTATTGCTTTTTGTTATTGTATTCTTATTTATTGTGTCTGTTTGTTACAAAATGTAATTCTTTTTATTCATGCTTAGTTTCTATTTATCTGTATGGCATTTCTACCCTCCACTCCACCCTTCTCCTCTAATATCTTCATTCTATATCCTTTACACTGAATTCATTTTCATTTAAGTTGTTAGTTTATCACTATGATAATCTCCTTATCTTTACAATCTGTTTATAGTTTTACCATCTCATTTGTTCTTTATTTATCTGATCTATTTATCATTGTATTGTATTATTGTATTGTGTGTACGTGTGTAGGTGAGTGTGTGTGTATGTATATATATATATATATATATATATATATATATATATATATATATATATATATAT
>NC_068994.1:40133211-40146486 GCF_001194135.2 Octopus bimaculoides | reverse complement strand
TTCTTTATTTGTTGTCTATGTACACTATAATTATATCTTTTGTTGCAAATTTTTCTCTTCATATATATGTTTATCATTATTTTTTAAATGTGACTATTTTTTTGTACCCACATCACATATGCAATTATTATCATCATTATCATCATCATTATTATTATTATTATTATTATTATTATGTTTTATTGATCATTTACTATTATTTTATCTCTTTGGTTTTGGTTTTGAGTTTCTCATAATGTGCTTTTTTTATTATTTTTATTATTATTATTGTTAGCCTGATCATAATGAAATCTATTTTGTGTCTATTGTTTGTTTGAATCTTGTGTATTGTTTATTTCCAACTTCACAATTGTAAATTCATTGTATCTTGAGTAAATCTGCTTCACCACCACCAACGCCACCACCACCACCAACGCCACCATCACCACCACCACCACCACCATCATTATTCTTAATTTTCTTTTGTAGTTAATATTTTCCTTCAGTCTTCTATTATTATGAGGGAATTATTGTTGTATTCTAAATTTGAATATGATTAATGACATTTAAAAACATTCATATGCAATTACAATGCATATTTGCTTTTATATTTAATTGTTTGTTGCATTTGTGCATTGTTTGTGCACTTTAAATGCGTATAAACCTTCTGTTCCATTTTAGAAGCCCTTTTGGTAAATTATTCTTGGGAAAAAAGGGAAAAAAGTCGATAGAAAACAAATATTAGTTTCAAAGAGTTCAGAAATATAAAAATTAAGATATGTGAGATATTTAGTTATTTATAGAAGATTTTAATGTTTCAGGTTGGTGGGTTGAGGGAATCATTAGAATGGCAGGCAAAATGCTGTATATAGTTGCATATCTTTATATTCTGGGTTCAAGTTTTGCCAAGGCTGGTTTTTACACGTTGTTCTGTCAGGGACAATAAAATAAGTACCAGTCGAACACTGGGGTCAATCTAATTGATGCTATCTGGCTCCCAAATTTGTGCTTATGTCAGAAATCGATATTTCAGAAGATTACAGATGGCTTTTGAGTGATTTTTACATTTTATCATTTAAAAGCCAGAAGATAAATGTTCATGTGCCAAGTCTTTCTTTATTTTGAGTAAAGATAATAAATTTGGCATCTGGAGAGTAGTGTGGGTGACCATCACCTTTTTAGCTCTTGAAGAGTTTGTGGGTGATTGGGCAGTGTGGAGGTGAGAGTGTGTGTGTGTGTTTGGTGGGAGACAGGGAGGGCTGTAGTGATAACCTAGTGTAGTTCTTACAGATAATGTTCACCTAGAATTGCTGGAGGTTAATATTTCTGGGAAGGAAAGTAAAGGCAAAATATTTACTATTGGGTATGAAAAATGAGACTCAACAGAGCTGTTAGAAGGAAGAGAAGTCTGAATTAGGTAGGTCTAAGTGTTGGGGTGGTGATATAATGTAAGCAAGTGTAGAAGAAAAGAGACTTGTAGTAAAGGTGAAGAAAGAGACAGTGCAAGAGCAAGAGTGAGAAGAAGAGGGAGATAGAAAGAGATAGAGAGAGAGAAAAACAGAAAGAAAGAGAAAGGACACTTTCTGACATTATCTTGTGTTCATGTCATGAATCTAGTTGTATCTATAATTCATTATGTCCTTAGAGGCTTCATGGTGCCACTTCTTTTACTGTTAAGCCAGTGAACTTGGAAAAAGTTATTTATTTGACATTTTTCAAAGACAAGATTAATATTTTAGTGTTTCTCTTGCAACCTTTTGTGGCTATCTTGAAAAAAATGTTAGAAAGATGAAAAAATATACACCAATCCAATTTCTATTAACAAGTCTCTTCGCTGGTTGTCTTTTTATAGCTTTTTTCTTTTCCTCTTTGCATGATTTCACTTGCTTAGATCTTATGAATGTTATGTGTGTATGCATGTATTTTATTTATTTTTTTTTTCATCAAATTTCAGCTTACTATTGCTATTGTGTGATGTATATATATATATGTTTTTATTATATTAAGGCAGCTAAAACCTATAAATTTAGTGTTGTTTAATTAAAATTCTTTTTGATAATGTTAGTACATTTCTTCCCTTCTTATCGAGAAAGAGCATTTTTCATTACCATATAAGTCATCTGCAGTAACGATATTTTCTCAAATGTATTACATATGTATCAGCTTCTGAATTATTTTCTGTATGTGTAATTGTATGAATTTTCTTTTTCTTTTTCAGAGCTTATTAACCTTTCAGCACTGAAACATCTTTCAATATTTTTGCTCTCACGTTTATGGAGATATGTGGATTACTGCTTGTTTGGTATTGTTTTATCTACATACATGCTTGTGTGTAGATTTTACATACCATGTTAAAGAAGGTAGCCTACCTGGTACTTATCTTGGGGATATTGGCGTTAACACACATTTGATGGAAACTATATCTTTCAATGACCACAGTTTGATACGATTCAGTCAACTACAAAAAGATATTACAGGCAGTTCTCAGTTATTCAATGTCTCTGAAAGAGGAAAATTGTACACTTCTCAACCGCTGGATGCTGAGTCTCTTTGTAAATACAATACTGAGTGTTTTAAAATGGTAGATATTGCAGTACGAAAAGCAAAATCTTTTATTAAGATCTTAGAAATCAAAGTAATAATAGAAGACGTCAATGACCATCAGCCTCAGTTTCCTGTCAAACAAATCAATGTTCAGTTTGATGAAGGGGATGGGAAAGGAATGACTAAATCAATACCCAATGCTATTGATAGCGATGTTGGTATATTAAATTCTCAAATCACCTATGAGTTGAAAAATAGTGAGCATAACCCATTTAAGCTAGCTGTTTCTAAAAGAGCCGACGGATCATACTCTCTTGGAATTACTTTAGAAAATAAATTAGACAGAGAGAAAAAAGACACTTACATGTTACAAGTTATTGCCAAAGATGGTGGTTCTCCACCAAAAGAAGGTGTTTTGAATGTTCAAATAACAGTCAGCGACATCAATGATAACCAACCGGTTTTTGCCCAGAGTATATATTATGTTACTATTAATAATAGAACTCTAAAAAGGACACCAATTGTAATATTGTCTGCAAATGATTTAGATGCCAATAGAAATGGTAAAATTTCCTTTCACTTCAGTTCAAAAACATCCGATACTGCCAAATCTTATTTCAAATTGAATGAAAATACTGGTGAGATATTTTTAGATGAAAAATTCAAACAAGTGAAGAAAACTTACAAGTTGTTTATTGAAGCTAGAGATGGAGGAATTCCCCCTCTCAGTTCAATAGCAACTGTATTGGTAAATGTTATGGACAAACAAAATAATGCTCCTACAATAGATGTTAACTTTTCAGAGTTAACTGGAAATACAGCCATCATATCTGAGGAAACTGAAGTTGGCAGTTTTATTGCTTATGTCAAAGTTACTGACAATGACATAGGGAACAATGGCAAAGTAACTTGTAAATTATTTCATGAAAACCTACAATTAAAGGGACTTGGTGAAAAAAGATATAAGGTAATAGTAAAAGCTATTGTTGATAGAGAAACTAAAAACAAACTAGATTTCATAATTACTTGTGAAGATCATGGATCTCCACCTTTAAAGACAGAAAAAAGATTTTTTATTAAAGTTATGGATGCAAATGATGTACAACCTCACTTTACTAAAGATACCTTTAAGTTTCTTACCTATGAAAATGAAAAAACTGATTTCCCTGTGGGATTCATCAACGCTACTGACCCAGATTTGGGTTCTGGAGGTCAACTGTCTTACTCATTATTAGGAACTAATAAACGCATTCTTCCATTTCAAATTTCAAATTTTGGATTTATCTCAACTACTCAGCCATTAGACCATGAACAGCAGGAGGTGTATGAATTTAAAGTGTTAGTAAAAGACAATGGAACTCCTTCATTAAACAACACAGCAAATGTTATAGTTGAAGTTATGGATGAAAATGACAATGCTCCTTACTTTATTTTCCCCAGTGTAGATCCTTTCAGCCTTGATGTTTACTATCAACCTCAAAGCAAAAATGACATTACAGTTCTGAGAGCTTCTGATAGAGACAGTCGTCAGAATGCTTTTCTGAGATATGAAATATTTGGAGGTAATGGTAGAATGTTATTTAAAGTTAATCCGTACACTGGTGTTTTGTCTTTCTCACGAACAGTCTACCAAAATGATGCAGGAACATATAATCTTGAGCTATCAGTCAAAGATAGTGGTACACCTGTTTTATCAGCAACAACTACTTTATCCTTGACATTATCTGTTAGTAATACCACATCCAAGTTGTTGACAGCAGTGCATTTGCAATCAGATGCCAAAATACATATCAACCTCTTTATCATAATCATAGTGGCAGCAGTGACAGTATCTGTTTTGTTAGTTATTTCAATAACGGTGTGCATTGTTAGAAGAAGCAACCAACGGAATGCTATTCATCGGACAGTTTTAGAACCATCAAACAATCTTATGGATGAAAACAGACAAACTGAATATTTATGTGCTAAACAAATGTCCTCCAAGCAGGAGTCAAGTCAAAGCAGGACACAATCAATCATAGAAATTCATAGCCAAACGCTGAAAAAGGGGACACATCAGGTGAGTATCTTTGACCTTTTTCAAAAAAATGAAATCTTTTAATTTAAAGAGCTATTAATATTATGGATTACATTTTATTTCTTACCTACAATGGAAACATTTATATGCATATCTTTTTTTTTGAAATTAAGTATGGATGCAAACACAAATGACAGGGAAAAATAATCATTTCTGACAAACTAGTGTATGATAGGATTTATAGGTTCAAGCCCATTGCATGCAAATGCTCAGATTGACAAATGTAAGTCAAAGTTTTCTACATAAAACTGTAGAAGTCTGTCATGCGCACACACACACACACAATTAACAGGAAGTTCAACAGAGAAACAATGATGAAATAGGTTTTCACATTGTATCTTATTTCTTTATTGCTCACAAGGGGCTAAACATAGAGGGGACAAACAAGGACAGACAAAGGGATTAAGTATCTGTCTACCAAATTCCACTTTCCTTGTAACTGTACAACATTTTTGAAACAGGAACGAATTCTTTCTCAAACTTCATTCCACAGTCTCAAAAAGAGGAAGGACAGGTTGGATATTGAGCCTTAGCTCCTGAGGATGTATGATAAGATGAGCACATCTGCAATATCTTTCATCAGGAACTAAACAACAATAGCAATAACACAATAACAGCAGTAGTTAAGGTGCATGGCTTAGTGGCTAGAGTAACTGGCTCATGATTGTAAGGTCATGATTTCAATTCCCAGTGGTGCATTGTGTCCTTGAGCAAGACACTTTATTTCATGTTGCTCCAGTTCACTCAGCTGGCAAAAATGAGTTGTACCCATAATTCAAAGGGCCGGCCTTGTCACTTTCTGTATCAGGCTGAGTACTACATTAAGGGCACATGTGTCTGTGGAGTGATCAGCTACTTGCATGTTAATTTCATGTGCAGGTTATTCCGTTGATCGAAGCAACTCATAACTAATGGAGTGCTAATAACAGTAGAGGCAGCTATACTATCAGAAAGAATCTTTACATAGTTCCCTTTATATGTTAGAAATAGCAACCAAATCACCTTCAAATTACTCTGTTAATCTTAAATAAATGTAATGAAAGATATTGTTCCTCATATCAAAAAAGTCATGCTGGCCACAGTTGGAACAGCTTTTAGTACAAGTCTGCTTAATTAGGTGTAACCTACAGCAGCAATTAAATTCCATTCACAAGGCATTGTTCAACCCTTGGCTATGAGAGGAGAAATTTTGCTAAGATACCATTCTGTGGAACCAAATGCAGAATTGAATGGTTGTTATTTTAAATGATATGGGTAATATTGCTTCTGGCAAATGATTATGTCTGTGGTTCTAGGTTTTCAATGGGATAACCACAAGTTCACTGAGTTTCTGATTGCAAAAGTAACTGTAATTCGATGCAGAATAAATATTTCAAGGGACTTTTTTGCTAAGTACAGGTTTTTGATGTTTAAACACCATATCCTAGTTCAATACATGGAGGAGACGATTATATACACCAATATATCATCATCACTTAATGTTCGCTCTCTATGCTGGCATGAGTTATCATCATCATCATCAGCAGCAGCAGCAGCATCATTTAATGTCTGTTTTCCATGCTGGCATGGGTTGGACGGTTCAACTGGGGTCTGGGAGCTAGGAGGCTGCACCAGGCTCCAGTCTGATCTGGCAGTGTTTCTACAGCTGGATGCCCTTCCTAACGCCAACCATGTGTATGTATGTGTATATATAAAGGTGCAGGCACGACTGTGAACCACATGGTTTGGAGCTCAGTCTCACTCTGTGCTATCTCAAACAAGTGTCTTCTGCTGTAGTCTCTGGCAGTACACACACACACACATACACACAGGCAGACAGACACACAGAGACACAGACAAACCGACACTCACACATATACATGTACACATGCAGTCATATACAAACATATATATATATTATATATATGTGCATGTATGTATGAGCATTTTTTCAACCAAGTTTCATTCTTTCCGTCAGACATACAGCGAACGAATGATTGACCAACTGGAAATGTGATATATAGTATAATAATTTAAATAAATAACTCCATTCAGGTAATTGACTAATTATATGTATTTGTGTTTGCCTTCATGCTAAATTGAAATGAAAATATGCAGGTATTTTTGCTCAGTGATAGGTTTCTCTTTTAAAAAAAAATTATAAGAATGTATTTATAATATCAAAAAAAGAAAAAAATTCTGTAAAATATGTCAAAGTTGTAAATGACTTTAAATTCACATGAACAAATTTCTGGTGGTGGGGATTTAATTTTTAACCAAGATGATTATGGCATCAAAGTTTCATTAATAGCAGCGTCAGCAAATAGACTATAAAATATAGTTAACTTATACCAACATATAATAAGAAATTAAATGAAAAAAGAAAAAAACAAGCAGCAAAAAAAAAAACAAAACAAAGAAAAAACAATTGTGTTGAATAGAAAATAGAAATTCTTAGTTCTTAGCAAAATGTACTTTAATGATATTTTTTTTTTCCCAACACAATTTCCCTTTTCAATTAATCTTATTCTTAGTCCTTGATCACTTAGCATACAGTATTCTTTTAAATTCTTTCTACTTCAGTTATTGTTCTTTTATTTTGCTTATTCATTCATTTCTCCCCTCTACACACCAGTCATTCCCTCCCCCATACTCACTTTGTTAATACCCATCTTCTTTTGTACAAGCAATATATCATGTCTTTAAATGCAAACTGTCATTTTAGCTCTTTTTAACTCAATTTAACTTACTGAACTTTACATTATAGATAACTCCTGTTTCTTTTATATATCTTTGTCATCATTAAAGCTCTCCTCTATTTTATGTGCTACATCATATGATACTTCTATCACACATATATTATATAGCGCCTTTGGCATTAATAACTTTTTCTTTCTCTTTCATAATTTATTATGTTAGTCTTTATTCTATTTCAAAATTAATACCAGCAAGCTTAAACAATATTAAGACGATTCCTTTTAGTCTTCATCAAGACTTTAGCTTATTGATTCTAAAATTGTGTTATCACAGAACATTTTGGTAAGATAAAAAGATTGATTTTTTTTTTATCTCATAATTATTTTCTATGAAAAATGTTCTACCACTTATCTCATCAAATTTAGTATCAGAATCTTTTATAATAAGGATATCTATACTTCATTTATATAGTAACTACATAACAGACAAATTTTATTATTTTCTTCTAAAACCAGGAAGCCCAGTAATACTATATTAAGGTGATTACTTTTATTCCAAAGACACAACTGTTTGGTAGGATAGCTTTGTAACCCTTTTTGTTTTACTGACTCATATGAGACATATTTTATGAAAAGTATAGGCTTTTACTTGTTTCAGACATTTGGCTGCTGTCATGCTAAAGGACTGCCTTAAAGGGTTTAGTTGAAGGAATCATCACCAGTACTTGTTTCTATGTCTGATACTTATTCTATTGGTCTTTTTGGGGACATAAGCAAACCAACATTAGTTGTCAAGTGGTGGAGGGGACAAACACGAAGGCACACACTCACACACATATATATGATGGTTTCAACACAGTTTCCATCTACTAAATTCTCTCACTAGGGATTCCTCAGCCTAGGGCTATAGCAGAAGACACTTGCCCAAGATGCAATTTAGTGGGGCTGAACTTGTAACCATGTGGTTACAAAGCAAGCTTCTTAACCACACAGCCATGCCCACAAAAAAAAAAAGAAGCCAGTTGCCTTAATTAAGTATGGCTTCATAGCATTTACTATGTTTTCAATAATTGTTTTAAGTATCTACACTCTCATGAGCAGATGCAGACATCAACTTGGCTCCATGCCTTCAATCTTGAACCAATAGAATATCAGGGATGTGACAATTGGAAGGAGAGAGGGCTACTGCACCAATACCCAGCTGGTACTCATAACAGCCAAGTAGACTGCTAGCATGAAGTGAAGCACTTTGCTCAAAGGGGCAATACACCAGTCAGCCCAGAAATTGAACTCATGACCTTATGCTCACAAGCTTAACACCATAATCATTACCCCATGCACTTCTACAGCCAACAAAAAGTGCTTTCAATGAATTACAAACGTATGGAAGGTGGCGAGGTAGCAAAATTATTAACACACTGGGAAAAAATACTTATTGGTATATCGTCCATCTCTATCTGCTGAGGTTTGATCAAATAAGTACCAGTTAAACACTGGGGGTTGAATTATTCCCCCCCCCAAATTGCTGGCCTTGTGCTAAAATTTAAAACCAGTTAATTACAAGCAAAGAGAAAAGTTTTGAAGATTTTTGAAGTCATATGTACAAGATTCTTGGTAGCTTTTGAAACCCAGTTCATATCAACGTCCATGACAATTAAAACGACATGGTTTCAATATTATAAGTCGTACAAGCAATTAAATATTTGAAAACTATGAGTTTAACTTACGCCGCTTCTCAAAAATTGATATCTACTATGAATATTTAAAGTTTTTATTAATAGCCAATAATTTGAAGTTGCAGCTTTAACTTTGTTATTTCTTTTAACCAGTGATTTCATGACTATGATTTATTAAAAAGTTGCTTTTAGGCATACACACCTCTAAAAAGATTGATTCCTAAGCTTAAAAGCAGAATTAGATTTATCACATTAGAAGTGTAACAGTGGATAATAGGACACATGTGATATATTTGACTTCTGGGTATTTTGAATCAGTACTTGTGTATTATTATTATTATTATTATTATTATTATTATTATTATTATTATTATCATTATTATTATTACTTTTTTACTGTTAGTTTTATTTAATGTCTGAATACTTCATCTTCGTCACTGATGTTGCTACTGTCACTGTCACCAACATCATACTACCATCATCAGCATTCGATATAGTTTTATAGCTTTTTATTCATGCAATATTTCTCCATTTCTCTCACAAATTCACACTATGCCGCTCTTATCTGTTATAATTTTTGCTGTTCTATTTTTTTTTTTTTTTTTTTTTTTTTTTGTAACTATTTAAATTTTATCATATATTATAATACTGGTGGTCATAACAGCATGGGATTCCATGCATGTGAGAACTGGTACCAAAAGAAGTGACAGATGAATAGATAGATAAATAGACAGATTGATAGATAGACAGACAGAAAGACAGACAAGTAGGCAGACAGAGAGACAGATAGATAGATAGAAATGAACACACAAATAGATAAATGGCTAGACAGACAGATAGATAGATAGAAATGGACACACAAATAGATAAATGGCTAGACAGACAGATAGATAGATAGATAGACATATAGAGAGGTAGATGGATAGATAGTTAATTCAATAGATTGATGGACAGATGGATGATATAGATAGAGGGATGGATAGATAAACAAAGAGATATTAACAGATAGACAGACAGACAGATAGATAGGTAGATAGACAGACAGACAGAGATAGATAGATAGATAGATAGAATGATAGATAGATAGATAGATAGATAGATAAATAGAGAGGTAGATAGAGAGGTAGATAGATAGATAGATAGATAGAGAGGTAGGTAGATAGATAGATAGATAGATAGATAGAAGCTAATAGAGAAAGATGAATAGAGAAAGTAAGAATAACCGACTTTTCACTGCTGCTTTGAATTGAATGATGAAACAAATAAAGAAGCTAGATGGAGACATACTGCCAGAATTTTGCATTCATCTGTTTGTTTCTTTCAATTATATAATAATTATAATTTAATTTTTATCCTGCTTATACACCGAAAAAAAATCAATATTTTGAAAACCAAGCAAACAAACAAAAATACTGTAAATATTGGTTGGTATTGTCAATAAGTATGTGATAAGCTACATCATAGCAAAGTTGGTGCTAGTATACATGATGTAGTAAGCCAAGATTTTTTAATTAACTAACTATATATTTAATGATGAGAATAATCATTTTCTAAATGATTAAGTCTGGTCAAAAAAGGCAAGGACAAAAACCTGCAAATTTTAATAAATTGAAATTAATCATATATGGAATAAATCTAATCTCTAGCAGTGTGATGAAAACTCTTGAAGTATTTCAGTTTTGTTAAAACCCCTCAGCAAGGTGTAGTTGGACTGCTGATGCAGATCTTTGAAAACCAGAGAACGATATAGGATTTTTGCTAATGAATAGAGAGTAGTGATGTAACTTAAAGGGAATGCCTCTGGTAAAATACCCAGGAATGTTTGTTGCAAGAGAACTTATAAACTAAAGTAGGAGTTAGCATACTTGATGCAGTAAGCAAAGAAATTCTAATTCATGACAATTATATCTTTAGGGCATGGAGTGAGCATCGTCAAAATAATTAATTCTGATAAAAGAAAAAGGAGACAATCTGAAAATTCTAATTGTTGAAATAAATTAAATATGGAATGCGGTAGGTTGGGAATTGGATTTTTAGCAGTCTGTAAGTGTTTGGGTTTTGTAGTTCATTAAATTTTGCTTAGTTTAGTCCCTAGTACAGTGTTCCACAACTGGTATGCACTGGTGTGCCACGAGATGATGCTAGGTGTGCCACAGTGTAGCCTGAATATAATTGTTTTCCCTATACTTTTAGTCATATTTTTAGTTCAGGTGTACTGTCGAATTTCGAAAAGAATATAAGTGTACTGCAACTGATAAAAGGTTGCAGAGCACTGCTCTAGTAGATATCTTTGTTTTAATCCCTTTTTTCTAGTATATAAATAAACTTGAAAAATTTACTGTATATTTTTGGTTTTTCTGAAAATGTTGGTTGAATTTTAAGCATATCTCTTCATATTAAATGTAATATGCCAGACCAAGTTTTGAAGTGAGTGCCAAAGCATCACTGTTCACTAAGTAATAGCCCTTTTTTTACCAACAAGAATTTCTATGAGAAATTTATATGAGTCACATTATAATGGCCAACAACATATGCTGGTTGCAAGTATGATTAAGAAGTTTGTTTCCCAGCCATTTGGTTTCAAGTTCAGATACACAGCAAGGCATCTTGGACAAATGTCTTCTATTATAGGCATGGGCTAATCAAAGCCCTGTGAGTTAATATGGTTGGCAGAAACAGTGAGAAATCCTGTGTGTGTGTGTGTGTGTGTGTGCATCTTGACTTCATAGTCAATAGTCGCAAATTAGTGTTATTATCATACAAGCTGTCTCATTTGTTTCCACTCATCCTTAGAAACACGTCCAGTTATGGGGAAATATTACATTACTTGGGAAACAAGTGAAGGTAGATGACAGGAAGAGCATCTATCAGGAGAATATCTGTCTCAACAAAGTCTATCTGAAAGCATGCTAAAGTGGATGTTAAAATGATGATGGTGATGATAATGAAGAAGATATTACATATCTAGTGCTTAAATCTTAACTTTTTTTACAATTGATCTATTACTGTTAGCTTTTATTGATTCAATTTTACTATCATATATTGATTATCAAACTTTCTATACAAATAACAATTAAAATGGCTTGAATTCTGAGTTTTAATCACTTGCATTCAAACCAATGTTAGAAGCAGTGAAGTGACTGGGTCGTTAGAGCATCAAATGGTAGATCTTGTGTTGTTCATTCTGACTCTGCTACAAATTTGATTAAATTTTAGCAAAGAGGACTGAAGGAATTTGAAATGGAGTGCCATGCCCAAGGACACAATGCATCAACCTGTCTAGGAATTGAACCCTGATCTTACAGCCATGAGTCCAAAAGCCAAACCATTAGGCCACATGCCTTTACATGACTTTATTTGACATCTGTTAAATTATATCCATTCTTCATGAAAGGGGGGGGGGAAGAGAAGGAAGAAGGTGTGAGATACTTACTGGAAATGAAGAGTAAACAAGGTATTTAGAAGAAGACTGTCTTTAGAATACTATAAACTGGTACTCCAAAAGGCTATAGAAAATACATAGATAGAGCTGTGAATGGTATACCTAATTTTATCCATATTTTATCACAGAATGCAACATTAATTTTGTTTATCTTGGGTTTTATTTTCAACTGAATGAAAAAAAATATTTCTCTTGAAAATTTCAAACCAGCCCATTTAAAAAAGTTAAGAGGGAATAGTAAATAGGTTTTGTAAACATTTTTTTTTTTTAATCTTTTATGTAATTTTGTTTCAGCATGATTAAATAATGTCTTCGTTACTGAAATATTTAGTCTGTTTTTTAACAGTCACCATAAAAGATCAATTAGATTTTTCATCTAATAGTAGTACATGAATTGCTGAATATATTCTTCTTCAAATATTTGTCCAGTTTAGAAATGCAACTAAATATTCTTTTTGCTTTTCCCTCTCTTTCTCTCTCTCACGCACACATGCACACACACTTACACACACATACACTCTTCTCTCTCTCTTTCTGCCTCTGTTTACTTTATTTTCTATTTTTTATATTTATTTATCTTTTTTTTTTACTTTTTCAATTAATTAAAGCAAGTAGACAAAAATTCTGGTTTTGAGACACATCTCAAATTTTCGTTCAATAGTTTAGAACTTCCAATATTTCATCTGCTGAGTGTATACGTGTGTTGGCAATCACATAATGTTCATCAAGTCATTACGTCTTTTTTCTATAATGTCAGCTAAAATATTTTAAATTTCCACCTTCTGAGTTTGTTTACATAGGTTTAATCTGTGTTATCTATTAGTTATGTCTTTTTGTTTACCTATTAATTATATATATATATATATATATATATATATATAT
>NC_068994.1:40127294-40133201 GCF_001194135.2 Octopus bimaculoides | reverse complement strand
ATATATATACATATATATATATATGCACACGCACATATACACACACACACACACACACATACATAGAAATATATATGCACATAAAAACACATACGCATTCGTATATACACATGAATGTATATATGTATGTATACACGCATGCAGGCACACACACACACATACACACATATATACATACACATGAATGTGTATATGTATGTATATATACACACGTACACGCACACACACACACACACACACACACACACACACACACAGAGGAAAAACACATTAGAGCAGAAACTAGAGGCAACATGTATTGTGATGTCAAATGGGTTTGCTTGGTCAAGCACGGCTGCATCAAACGTTGGTTAACTGAAAATATTCTGAAATAGTCAAAGAGATAAATGATTTTTATATTATGAGATAAATTAGTTTATTGCTTTACATCGATTTTTATGAAAATTGCTGAGGTATTTTTAAGTCTTTATTTAAATCATTTTGTTTATTTTGAGAAGGAATAGTTAGTCATGGCCTCTATATTTTTTAGCTACATATGTCTATTCATTGATAACATTTATTTCTTTAACACCAGTAGGATATCAGAGGAAATCAAATCTGGTAGAATAAAAACATAACATTTAAGTTATCTGATATTGCATCAGAATCTAAACTGATATTTTATCATTAAGCCATTAAGTTAATTTCCTAGCTGTAGCTACCTAAAGTGTTTTGCTTTCATTTGGATAAAGATATCCTTAGACATCAAACAGAAGGGGTATAGTAGTAAAACGTCTGCTGTAAATCCATGCCGAATATTGCATTTTTTAATTTTGTTTCTAGTCTAGACTTCTTATTCTGAGTTGCATCGGGTATAGCTATAGAAACATCCCTGGCCATTATTGGGCAGAGTTGACCATCTGTCTGCCCTTGTATGTTCAGACTTGGGCAAAGGTCTTTGAAAAAGACTAGCTATTGTTGTCCATGCATGTGAGCTTCCTCTTGCCATGCTGTCAATGTTATTCAAGGGAGAGGGTCACTGGTTTAGGGCCAATCCAGCTTGGCACCAGCATTGTTGTAGGTGTCACTTTCAGAAGACAAAGAGCTGGAACAGATACCACATGGTATCTTGTTCAGTATTCTAACATTTCAGCCAGTCTGCCATCCTGGATTGGTACTTTATTTTATCAACTCTGAAAGGATGAATAATAAACCTGACTATGATGGGATTTGAACTGAAAGTCCAGAGAATTGCAACAATCCTTTGCACTAATGCATTCATGGTTCTATCAATCTATCACACTACATATACCCGTAATTATTGCCTTTGTGTGAGATTGTTCCATCATTATGTATTTCAAAGCAAGTAATATTTGATGCCTTGCTCCTTGTATGAACACTCTATCTATTGGGCTTTACCCTATTATTCCCTGAAAACACAAGCAACCCTAAAAAGTTTTGTTTGGGAATTTCAGCTTTAGTCTCTTGCTTGAAGAAGCCTGATAGACACTAATATCAATCAATTAAATTGGTCTGAGTGCTTCACTGATTCTTTATTAGCTGCAATTAGTTAACTGTGAAATAATTATTTGTCTATCACCAAACAGTGTATCATCAGAAATTTTAACCTAGAGAAAACTGGAAAGTAAAAAAAATGTAGTGAGTTAGATATAATTCTAAAGACTTCTGATAGAATCAGTAGAGCATATAAAAAATTAAAGTGAATAGCAAAATTGGAAGTCTCTGAGCTGCAAACACTCAGGTGGAGTTTTTGGTGTGGAGATGACCTCCACTCTTCATCCTACCTGTCAATAAAAAGGCTCATGGCTACCAACCTTCCTCTTTACACTCAGTCATAAAAGATAAACAAATAAATAAGCTCAATAAAAATATTGTACCATAGCTATGTATCAAAAGAATCTACTCGGGTACACATTGATAATATTTCTTGTGATGGTTAGTCCAACAATGGTCCTTCTGTGATTCTCTCCATTATCATTCACTCAATAAATCTGCTCCTTTCATTTGGATGCTACTCTCTTTTGCTTTGCAAGTAACAAGGTAACTCTAACAGTGCTGGTGCCACAAAAAAGCATCTAGTACACACTGAGTGATTGGTTATTGAATTGAGCTACAATGATATATTTCCTGAGCAGGAAGGATCCTTAGTCTTCCTGATGGTAAGACAATATCTATGATACTGGGGATATGGAAAAATACACCAAGTACAATCTGTAAAAATGGTTGATTGTTATGAAGGGCATCCAACCATGATGGTGATGGCGGCGGCGGCGGTGGTGATAAGTATTAATCTCTGACATAGACATGGTTGTGTGGTTAAGGAGCTTGCTATGCTATCATATGGTCTCCTATGTGGTTTCAGGATCAGTCCCACTATGCATAACAGGTGTGTTTATGTAACTTAGTGGCTCATGAAAATGAATCTGATAGAATAATAGAATAAGTACCAGACTTAAAAAATAAGAACTATGATCGATCTGTTCAACTAAGACCTTTGAAGGTGGTACCCTAACATGGCTCTAGTCCAATGATCGAAACAAGTAAAAGATAAAAGATAGAAGTGGGGTGAGAGCACTAAGCAGTGATGTGTATAAATGCAATGTTATTACTGGCATATTCAAATTGGCAATAAAAGATAAAAGACATAATAAATTCTAGAAAAGAAGGAAAAAATAAACATGGTTATGAGTAGAAGTTACTTTTTTCTTTACACTGAAGGCATGTTATGTAAGTCAGTTCCAAACATGTCAACTTTACAAACCCCACTTGTATTCTTTTCTACAAAGCATTATCTGGTGTCTGAAGGTGAGAGAGATTGTAATTTTGAGAAGGACTGAGAGAGCAACGATGAGAGAAATGTGTGGGGTGAAGCTATTTGATAAGAGGAGGACTGAGGATTTGGTGGAAAGGGCGAATGGCATGAGGTGGTATGGGCATGTGTTGAGGAGGGATCAAGAGCATGTTCTGAAGAGGGTGATTGCATTTGAGGTAAATGGAGCGTGAAAGTGAGGTAGACCGAGAAAAAGGTGGAGGGGACAGGTGGAGAAAGAGATTGAAAAAGGAGGATGCCCAAAACTGGGCAAGATGGCGAGATGGTATGAGGGTGGGTGCTATGGTATTGAGGTAGATCTGGCCACCCCTGTTAATGGGGATAAAACCTGGATTTAAAATACTGGATGATGATGATGATGATGATGAGGCAGTAGGGGCAGTCTGCCCCAGGTGGCACTTTTGAAGGGACGATACTTTTGGGTCTGTTGTAGACAATATGTGGCTTTTTGTGGGGTCCAGGGTCAGCAAACGGAATGGACGCTCCAGGCAGCACACTCTCTAACTACGGTAGTGGCCGTCAGAAACGTCCATGCTGGAATTTAAAGTCAATAACAGCCTGTAGAACACACTAAGGCTCTCATCTGCAAAGTCAAGTAGTCCAGAAACAAGCAAGAGCAAGATCTCTGGCAGTGCAATGAGGCAGTTGTTATTTTGGAAAATTCTCTTTTCTAGAGAGATATCTTAACTTAGACTAGGCATCTCAACTTAGACTAGACATCTCAAATTCCCATCTGTTGGGTAACTGTTGACTCTACTGAGTTCAGCTGTCCTTTTGACAGCTTTTGTTCTGCATCTTGCAAGGCATCCAACAAAACCCTCCATCCTGATCAAGCAGATTTGGTAGGCTTGTTGGTTTAATTGCCAATGCTCTGACCATGCAACAAGTTGTATGGTATGTCATATTACATGTTACCAGTATTACATATACATAACTCACCCATATACATCCATGGTTTGGATATGGCAGAAAAATAATTGTTTTAGGAAATTACCTATATGCAAATGAGCAAAATTAGTGCCTATTGCTAATTCCATCTTTCATAAGTAGTTGTAAGGCTCTCCTCTCCCTCTCAATCTATCCTCCTCTCTCTCTCTCCATCAGATGAGATAAATGATCTTGCTAAGCTGGTAAAATTAGACAAAATAAGTTGTTCTTTACTCGCTTCTTAAAGGCAAGCTGTGCGATTTAACCATATAGTCTTTTTCACAACAAAGGTAAATGTATGTTTATTAAACATACATATGTAAATTTATTTATGAACTTATCTATTCAATATTTATACTTCCTGTCCATGTATATGTTTCTGAGGTATTTTTCTCTAAAAGTTAGTTGCCATGGAGACATAATATACATTTCCAGACGTCCTCCCTTTCACTAATGACTTAATACTTTCTCCTACTATTGAAGTTTACATTCCCAGTACAGATCATGCTTTCTTTTTGTTTCTGGTATAATATATATATATATAAAACATTCCATCAGACTGCATAGTTGTTAGTAATGTTGGTGCTAACATATTTAATGTATTGAACCAAAAAATTTTAATTGATTAAAATTACACCCATGGTGAAGAGAAATAAAAATCATTATCTTAATTACTACTAAATTTGGTGGAGTGGCAGAATTGTTAGAGTAGTGGACAAAGAATTGGTTTGTAATATTTATTCTGGCTTTGTATGTTCTGAGTTCAAATACTCCCTATGTAAAACACTAACAAGGCTTTGATTGACCAGAGGCTACAGTAGAAGACACTTGCCCAAGGTGTCATGTAGTGGGGACTGAACCCCAAATCACATGGTTCGGAAGCAAGCTTCTTACCACACAACCACTCGCGTGCCTATTTTTATGCAAATCTATTTTTACATTGGGGAAGAGGTGACTCATATTAGTCTTCCCTTAGTACTTTAACCTGTTCAATATGAAAGGCCCTACCAGGAGCTTGCACTTAGCTGGTTTGGCTCTCAGGGTATTGAGGTACACAAGCTACTACACTACAACAAAGACTGGACCTTGTGGTGAAATTAAACACTGGTGTTCTCCCCACAAAAGTTTTAGCCTTTGCCTAAATTAGAAGCATTTATCTTGATTAATAATTCTAGTAAAAAAAGGCAGGGTAGATAAATCTAGAGTTCAAACTAAATTATTTAAAAATAGTATGCAGTGGAGAGTAAATTTGACCTTTGCCAGCATGACAAGTCTGGACAGGTTTCAGTCCTAGTTTTATGTTTTTATTTTTTATCTATTTATTTGTTTCCATATGTCGGGAGACAGGCTAGCACTTATTATCATTTCCAAGGGCTTCAAGACTGGAGGGGAAAAAGTTATTGTCAGACCAGAGATTTGGTGTGAATGTTTATAACAAAGTGAATTTTTATAAAGCCAGCAAAGGAGTTGATAATGGAGTTAATCAGGATATTGGATTAAATCTGTTACCCATGTTTAGTGTGGTGCTCTATAAGGAAATACAATGTTATGTAGTATAGTGTAGTATGGTGGGAGTAAACTATATGTTCTGTGTAATGTAATGTGGTGTATTTCAGTGTGGTGTTGAGCAATGTGGTGTATTGTAATGTACTTTAGTCAGAGGTGTATCCAGGTTCTAAACTTAGTGGGAGCAAACACATAATAGAAAAGGTACCATGACACTTATCAGATGGCTTTAACTCATTTCTCCTATATTACATGAAATATTTCATTATTGATAATATATATGTAATTGTATTTGACATTCTTTAATTTCATGTTTCAGTAACAATGTCATTATAACTGAAACTGGATCTTTTTTAAAACTGGGGCCACATTTTTCATTAACGAAACACTTTGAAACTTGGAACACTGGTAGAATGTGTCATATAAAACATCTTTTTCTCTTAGTCTTCTTAAAAAAAAAAAGAAATCCATAACTTATTCCATGTTAAAGTTGTCGTATTTCTGTAATTTCAACCAATCACTGACATCCATTCAGCCGATATACATTAAGCACCGACTACATAAACAAACGATTCTGAAACAATTAACCCTAACCCTAACCCTAACCGTAGGGTTAGGGTTAGGGTTAAAGCAAATTTAAAATG
>NC_068994.1:40122495-40126853 GCF_001194135.2 Octopus bimaculoides | reverse complement strand
CTGAGTTCAAATTTCGCTATGGTTCAGCTTTGGCTTTCATATTTTACATTCCTTTTTTTTTTTTGGTGATGGTGGTGGTGGTGGTGGAATTGATCAAATAAGTATCAGTTGAACACTGGGGTCGATGTAATCAACTTAACTCTGCTTCTAAAATTGCTGGTTTTGTGCCAAAATTCGCAACCATTATGTATAAAACTAACAACTACTGACATAGGTGTGATATAGAAAAAAATGAAACTCCATGGGGTTGTCCAGTGTCAAGAGATTGTGATGTCAGGGTTTGTTTTGATTCTTCAGATGTCAGCAACCACCAACATATCACGAGAGATTAAGCAGATAGTTCAAAAACATGAGGTGTTGGTCAAACACAGTAATGGCTCCAGAAAATTCTTTCAAGCTACCTGCATGCTAATTTCACGAGGAGGCTGTTCCATTGATTGGATCAACTGGAACCCTCATCATCATAACCAATGGAGTGCCAGTGTGCTGTGGTGTAATTTAATTCAGTGCAAAGTGGAGTAATGTCATTTAGCCTGGTGTAATGCTTTGAAGTGAAGTATAGTGAAATGCATAGTATAGTGTAGCATGTTGTAGTAGAGTGAAGCACAGCATAGTGTTGTGTAATGTAGTGTTGTCTAGTGTAATGTTGTAGAGTGTTGTAAAGTATAGAGTTGTGTGGTGAAATGGAGTTAATTGTAGCCTATTATAATACAATATGGTACAATGTATTGGAGTGGTGTAAAATGTAGAGTAGACCTGCAGTCCTGTATAGTATAGCAAAATATTGTATAATGTAATACTGGTTTCAAATTTTGGCACAAGGCCAGCAATTTCGGGGTTGGTAGTAAGTTGATTACATTGACTCCAGTGCACAACTGGTATTTATTTTATCGAGCCTGAAAGGTTAAAAAGCAAAGTTGACCTTGGCAGAATTTGAACTCAGAATGTAAGAGTGTGTAATGTAATATAATGAAGTAGAGTATAATGTAGACATCACCAATTTCTTTTTCTGATTTTGTTGGGAGGTTCTATTACATATAATAATATAACACTTTGCATCAGAAATTTCCTGATATCTATTACTATACTTATATCAGTGAGTATCTAGAGATTTTGCTGTTCACCAATGTAATCGTTAAAATCACTTCAACAATCATGATATATTTTAGCAGATAAGTTTTTAAAATCATTCTACACATTTGCTTACCATTCACCACTCTCCTATTGCCTACTAATATACAAAAACGCACGATTGCATGACACATTTAGAATACATTTTACGATATCTACCTGCATCTCCATTATCAAATATAGACTACACACCTACTTTCCAAATAGTATTTCTTTACATTAAGTGAAGTTGTGTCTGTCTATTCAGCATTCTGGTTACCCTTAAAGTATCTATCATGGTGTATGAAAAATAAATGGATAAATTTATGCATCTAGGATTTGAAATCTTTATACATCTATTACAGAAGTGAAATAGATAGAGTTATTTTCAAGTAATAAGTAAGTAAATACATTAAGGTATAAAATAAATGTTAATGTTTAATACATTGCAGATTAGAAATTATTTTATCTTCCATCTGGTCCTGAATTCTAAATTATTATGATTATTATTATTGTTATTATTATTTTTTATTTATTTATTAATGCCATTACATTTACTGCCAAATTACCTTTATTTTATGTCTTAATTATGGTGGCTTTGTGGAGAGTGTATGTATGGGAGGTAATTACTTGCATTAAAGGATTTAATTGCGCTAAAATAACCAATATTGATCAAGCGAAAACATAAGATAGATCGACATATCCAGCCAACTTTTTTTTATTTTGACTCATTAGTGCCGTTTGTTTAGCATAAAATAAAAATAAAAAAGAAACTTCTATCAAAAAACTTCACAAGTTGTGGAAATTATTTTATTTATCTGTATATAATGCTCTAACAACTTTCTAGAAAGTGATATCTCTAGACCAGTTCCAGTTTCAGTTTCTCAATGGAATGGCTTAATTTATTCAGGTAATGTTTTAGAAAAGGAATAAACATCACAACTTCAATATATTTTCTTGAATATATTAACAGATAAATTAGAGAATTATGTGTCATGCATATCATATGCACTGATCAATTTGATGAAGTATTGGCAATCTAGTTCCTGGGATGGTTGTAGACATTCCATTGAGTTCTTCTGTGAGATACTCAAATCAGCATGTAATATTTACTTGTTTTAAAACATTAAAAAAAATATTTATTGTCTATCAAAACGCTATTGTGCTGGTTTATTATTCCTGTCATATTTTGGTTATAATGTACAGAATAGAAATTATAAGAATAATTCACTTTTGTTGACAATTTGAAGATTGAGCTGTGAATTTGGTTGATAATGCACCAGGTTGTTACTCTCAGGAAAAGGATATTCACTATTAAATGCCTGTTTTTCATAATGGCAAACTCTACAACAGATTACTGCCCCCCACATCTGCTATGGTGTTGTTACTGCACACACACACACATTCTAATCTGTACCCAGAGAGAGGCCACTCAAGTGCTTGGTCACAAAAAATTACTTAGACATGTTCCAGCCCCTGGGTTCCATGTATGATGTTTCCTCTCCCTGCCTTTTCTTTGGTTACTATAATGGTCACTGTATCCCTGTATCATACCGACTCATAAAGGCCAGTTTCCTGGTTTCATGGCATATATATTCCCCACCTGGATGGGACGCTGGTCCATCACAGGATTACTCATTTTTGCCAGCTGAGTGGAGTGGAGCAATGTGAAATGAAGTGTTTTGCTCAAGAACACAACTCGCAGCCTGGTCCAAGAATTGAAATCACAATCTTATGATCATGATTCCAACACCCTGACCACTAAGTCATGTACCTCCAGTCTGGCTGGGCGTGTGCCCCTGTCACTTCTCTCTTCTCTGTGTCTCTTCTTCTCTCTTCTCTGTGTCTCTTCTTCTCTCTTCTCCCCACTGTGTCTACCTCCACCCCACTCTATTAGCAATCAATCTGATCCCCATATTCAATCCTTCGTTTCCAGAATGTTGGCTCTTTGGAATTTCCTTCCCGTTTATGACATTTCTGCAAGTGTTGACTTGCGGCATATTGAAAGTTGAACATTAACAGCATCAGTCTGATCAGTCTCAGAAAGCCTGCAAAAGGCTGTAAGCACTGCCTCCACCCCACCCCACTCCCTCTTTATCAAGGAGTATGAGACATTTTGGCAGAGGTGTTTTGGTGTCACTGACTCAACTGACTTATTCAATATCAGAATGGTTAATGTTTCTCTTGTCTTCATGTTGCTCTCTCTCTCTCTCTCCATCTCACTCTCTTTCATCTCACTCTCTCCATCCCTTCTCCTCTCTCCATCCCTTCTCCTCTCTCCATCCCTTCTCCTCTCTCCATCCCTTCTCCTCTCTCCATCCCTTCTCCTCTCTCCATCCCTTCTCCTCTCTCCATCCCTTCTCCTCTCTCCATCCCTTCTCCTCTCTCCATCCCTTCTCCTCTCTCCATCCCTTCTCCTCTCTCCATCCCTTCTCCTCCTCTCCGTCCCCTCTCCTTCTCTCCATCCCCTCTCTTCCTCTCCGTCCCCTCTCCTTCTCTCTATCCCCTCTCTTCCTCTCCGTCCCCTCTCCTCTTTCACCACCCCTCTCCTCCTTGCTCTCCTCTCTCCCCTTCTCCCTTCGCATATCCCCCTCCTCTCCCTCTTCTCTGTTTATAGGGAAAACATTTAGTTATGTTTTATACATACATGTAATCTCTCTTCCCTTCTACCTCACTCCCTTTATGCAAGAATTTCTGCATGCATGTGTATGTGTGCACATGCATGTGTGCATGTGCATGTACGTGTGTGTGCAAGCATGCACGTGTATGCCTCCAGTGCCAATATACTGTCACCAAAACATGCTGAATGTCCAGTCAGCCATGCTAAATCGTCATTTCATTCCACCGGGCAAGTTTTCAAAAAAAAAATGATCCCACTTTTGAACTGTTTATACTCAGTATTTGCTAAGACAGACCTTCACCTGTTTCTTCAGATCCTATTCCATACTTTGCTACTCTCCCTACTTCAATGAATGCATAAAACTAGTGAGAAAGGCATCCCTTGGTTCAAAGCTCACTGGTGCTGGTTGTATCTTTCATTTCCCAGGATTAACAGAATAGATATCATTAACTTACAAAGCTCTAATTAAACATAATTTATTGAGCAGTATCAAAAATTAGTCTTTTACTCATTCAAAGAAATTTTATTATACCTGAGTATAAAGGTGGTGAGCTGGCCGAATTGTTAGCACATTGGGTGAAATGCTTAGCATATATATATATATGTGTGTGTGTGTGTGTGTGTGTGT
>NC_068994.1:40115305-40122435 GCF_001194135.2 Octopus bimaculoides | reverse complement strand
ACAGAAACTGCAAAAACAGAAGAAAAAAAGAAAATTCCAAGACTGCCTCTCCCTCCCCCATATCACATACACCACACATATGTATACACGCATATATATATATCATTATCATCATCGTTTAGCGTCCACTTTCCAAGCTGGCATGGGTTGGACGGTTTGACTGAGGCCTGACAAGCCAAGAGACTGTACCAGGCTCCAATCTGTTCTGGTGAGGTTTCTACAGCTGGATGCCCTTCCTAATGCCAACCACTCTGAGAGTGTAGTGGGTGCTTTTTACATGCCAGTCAGGAGGTACTGGCATCAATCACAACTATGATTTGACTTGACTCAACAGGTCTTCTCAAGCACAGCATATTGCCCAATGATTGAAGGGTGCTTTTCAACAGGCCGGTTATGTGGCACTAGCATTGGCCATGGCTGCAATCTCACTTGGGCTTCTCAAATGTCTTGGTCACTTGTCATTGCCTCCGTGAGGCCCAATGTTTGAAGGTTGTACTTCATCACCTCATCCCATGTCTTCCTGGGTCTACTTCTTCCATAGGTTCCTTCTACTGGCAGGGTGTGACACTTCTTCACACAGATGTCCTCGTCCATATGCAGCACATGACCATACCAGCACAGTTCCTCTTGCATACCACATCTAATGCTTCTAATGTTCAACTTTTCTCTCATCGCACTTACACTCTGTGGTGTATGCACACTGACATTACACATCCAGCAAAGCATACAAGCTTAATTTCTTTCAATTCTATGCATGTCCTCAGCAGTCACAGCCCATCTTTCATTGCCATGGAGCATGGCTATTTGCACACATGCATCATACAATCTAACTTTTACTCTGAGCAAGAAGCCCTTTGTTACCAGCAGAGGTAGGAGCTCTCTGAACTTTGCCTAGGCTAGTCTTATTCCAGCAGCTATGCTTTCAGAGATTCCACCACAGTTACTGACTTGGTCAGTTAGGTAGCGGAAGCTATTGAATACTTTTAGTTTTTTCACCTGGCATGAGAATGAATCTGTTTTCTGAATATCTTCAGTGTTTATTGCCCCTGTACATCTGCCGTGCACAAAAACTATTTTCCCAGTTAACCTTCCTTTGATATTACTGCACCTCTTATGTATCCATAGTATACATCGGGTACATCATATGGCGTTTCTACCTATGCCTTTTCTACATATTGAGCAGGGCCATCTACCTGAAGGGATATGTGATTTGTATGCCTTCCTACTTACTAAGAGTTGTTTTTTGTTAGTTTAACCCTAAGGCCTTTTGATTCTATTTCCACACCTGAAACTTCTTCTCTAGTTCTGGTCGTGATTCAGCTATTAGAGCAAGAGGAGTTCCCAGGGGCAGCCTGTCTTGAATTCCTCTGCTATTGCCTGGAAGACTATGATGAATAAGAGGGGGCTGAGGACTGAGCCTTGATGAAACCCTGCTTCTACTTGGAATTCTTCACTATACTCGTTGCTAACCCTCATCTTACTGACAGCATCCCTGTACATGACTTGTACAGCTCTCACCAACCACTCAGCTATCCCTAGTTAGGGATTAGGGTCCCTGTCAAAGGCTTACTCTATGTCAACAAAAGCCAAATACAGAGGTTTATCTTTGGCTGGGAATTTTTCCTGCAGCTGTCTTACCAGAAATATAGCTTCAGTGGTGCTTCTCCCTGGCACAAACCCCAAATGCATCTCATCTAAGCTAACTATCTCCTTAATTAGTTGGGATAAGACCCTCTCCGTGACTTTCATCATCTGATGCAAGAATTTGATATCTCTGTAATTATTCCTATCTAATGTGTCAGCTTTACCTTTGTAGCAGTTGACTTTGGTGCTGCTCCACCAGCCATTGGGTATGACTCCTTCATATATCACCTGGTTGACTATATGGGTGACTAGACTATAGCTTACACTATAGTGATTCCTGATGGGCTGGGGGCTTTCCCTGCCTTCATACCCTTAATTGCTTTATCTACCAAGGAACTGTCAATTCGAATAGCTGGTCATTCTGTTGGGTCCACATTTGGCAGACTCTCTTTCTCCCATGCATTCTCTTCATTTAGCAACCTTTCATCGTGGCGTCTCCAAGTCTCTCTCTTTGCAACATCATTAAATGCAAGTGAGTCATCATCCATGTGGACACATTTCTTTCCTATGACATTATGATTCTCTCTCACACACTGTCTTGCAATACGAAACACTTCAAGACTCTGGTCCTCAAGATGCAGAACACTGGCAAATATTTTTCTTATCTGCTTCCCCCCTGGCTAAGTAAACCTGTCTCCTAGCTTCCCTTTTGGCAATTTGATACAGTTCTCTACTACCACTACACTTCCAGTATTTTCCATACCTGTTTCTTTTCCCTAATGGCCCCGTAAGCTACGTTGTTCTACCACCATGTTACCTTAGGTTCAGAGGGGATTTTGCACCAGTCACAGATCTGGTCAGTAGCCCTCAACAAGTTGTCCTGTAAGAGCCTTGAGTTGCCCTCAACATTATGTAAAAAGCATACGAGTCCAATCTGCAGAGTGGTTGGTGTTAAGAAGGGCATCCAGCTGTAAAATCCCTGCCAAAACAGACACAGTAGCCTAGAGTAGTTTTTCTACATTGCTGGCTCCTATCAACTGTCCTACCCATGCATGGAAGATGGACATTAAATAATGACGATGATAATGATGATGATTATGATGTGTGTGTGTGTGTGTGTGTTCGTGTGGCAGTTGATTATTGGACTCTAACAAAGGTAGCTGTGCAACGGTCATTCACAATATTCTCAATTGATCAATTGATTAAATTGAACCACGGACACATATGAAATGGATATCTGAAACAGGTGTAAATCTATAATGCACATATGCGCATTATTTGCGCCTATTTTAGATACATATATATGAAATATGAAAGAAATTGTTGTATACAGTGCTCAGGTGCACTACAACTAAGTAAAAAAAAAAAAGCCATCAGGTGTACTGTTGATGGATTTCAGGAAGCATATACATATATTTATGAATACTTAAGTATGTGTGAGCATCCATGCTAATATATATGTACATGCACACACGCACGCACGCACACACACACATATGTGTATATATACCCCAACACAAATATATGAATGTGCTTATATGTACGTGTGTGTGTATTAAAAAGCTTTTGTAATAATTACTTGATGCAATCACGTTTATTAAAGAAAGATTTTTCCTAAGATGTTAGTGACTATTTAAAGAAATGTTTATTCCATAGAATATCATTAACCTTTGTAGAAGTTTGCACAAAAGGTCGCTGATTTGCTATTGAATAAAACGGTTTTAAACAGTTAACAACTTTTATTAAAATCTTATCTTAATCACACACACACACACACACACACACACACACACACACACACATTCCCTTGACCCGGGGAACATCTTAAATTCAACGACAGAAATCTTTGTACCCTGCTTACACCTCAGGAAATTACTACCGAAGTCCTGGGACCCCACAAACTAACCGTATCGATTGTACATAGCAGTCTGAAGGAGACAATACATTGTGCTTAATTCCCCCCACCCACTCTTCTTTGTCCGTGTGTTCAACAACTATCTACAAGGTCTTTTCTTCTTCCACTTTGAAGAGAGGTGAAAGGCCACCAGCCATTAAGGTCTGAAGAGGTGCTGTAAAGCAAAGCTCTTCAGAGACGTGAAACCCTGAGTAACCCCATAGACCGGCCAATATTATCTTTATTTAAATACTCTACTGCTCTATAACTTAGAATGTGCTTCTCTTTCGGATTTATGATTGACTGGCAGAGTAGATAAAACAGAGGACAACTGATGAAGGGAATGTTCTTCATGTTGCCTGTCTCGTTTCTCTATTTGTTTCTTTCGTTGTTCGAAAAATGTTCATTTCCATGTTTTTGTTTTTCCCTGTTCTCGTTTTTCATGTTGTTCCTGTTTTTTTTGTGACGTCCTGTACCCATATATGCATGTGTATATACATATATAAGTAGGTATGTACATATATGTATGTATATATGCATATGTATATTATTTATATATATATATATATATATATATATATATATATATATATGCACGTATGTGAACTTGTGCTTGTTCTCCACCCCTGTTTGGCAACTGGTGCTGGTTTGTTTACCTATTGGTAACAAAGCGGTTTGGCAAAGAGAGACCAAAAGAACAAGGTGGTAGGCTTCAAAAAAAGGTACTGCGGGTCGATTTGGTGAACTAAATGCATCAAGGTGGTGCTTCAACACGTACAGAGTCTAATGACTAAAACACATTAAATGCAAAAGATATACACACACGCAAGCAAAATTATTTATTAGATTATATTTAATTTTGCGTAAATACGTGTGTGCACTACTGCAGAAATTTGGATAAGGTATGAAGGGAAATAACTCCAGCTTTAATAATTAGGAGTTACTTTCCTTATTTGCAGACATACTGATACTACGAAACTTTCAGTTAGTGTTTCAATACATGTAGCAGCTCGATCACTTCAAACATACAATAGAATGTATGAAGACATGCGCCACGAAATCTCGCAGACTTTATTGGAACAACGTATCTTAATATGTAAAACAAGTTAACACATTAATATATTTTCGCATTCCACCATCATTTCCCCATCAGAAATCCATGTCCATATATATATATGTATACACATGAGCGCGCGCATGTGGATTTTATATATATGTAACGCATGTATGATATGTATGTATGTTTATATATATATATATAGAGAGAGAGAGAGCGAGAGAGACATATATGCATGTGTATGATATATATAAGTACATATATACACGCGTACGTACGTACATACATACATGCATATACTAACACACACACATATATCTTTTATCCTTCATCTTTTACTGCATTAGACTGCAGCCACACTGGGGCACTTCCTTAGAGAATTTTTAATCAAGTACTTTTTTTGTTTTTAAAACCTGGCACTTATACTGTTGGTCCCTTTGGTTGAACTGCTCAGTTATGGGGACATAGACAACCAACACCCGTTGTCAGGCAGTTGTAGGGGCCAAACACACACACACAGCTATCTGGGGTAGCTGATGGACAGAAGAAACATTTCTACGAAGCCGTTATGCAAAATACATGCAAAAGAAATGACAATGACCTTAATTTCATGGCTGGTGGCTTTAACAAACATGGTGAGCAATATCAGAGTAGGTCCATGGTAAGAAGTATTAGGTTCTAGGAATTCTGTGATACTAATTACTCGACAATTTGTGCATATATCATTATCATCCTCATCATTTAACGTCTATTGTCCATGCTGGTATGGGTTGTATGGTCTGACTAGGGCTAGCGAGCTGGAAGGCTGCACCAGACTCCAGTCTGTTTTGGTATGGTTTCTATAGCTGGATGCCCTTCCTAATGCCAGCTACTCTGAGGGTGTAATGGGTAGTTTTATATGCCACCGGCACAGGTGCCGTTTGTGTGATACCAGTGTCTGCCATGACTGTGATTTTACTTGGTTTGATGTGTCTTCTTCCCAAGCATGGCATAATGCCAACGGTCTCGGTCATTTGTCATTGCTTCCATGAGGTCCACATATATGTGTGTGTGTGTGTGTATACATATATATATATATATATATAAGGATGGCAAGCTGGCAGAATTGGTAGCATGTCGGACAAAATACTTTGTGGTATTTCGTCCGTCTTTACGTTCTGAGTTCAAATTCCGCTGAGGTCGACTTTGCCTTTCATCCTTTCGGGGTCGATTAAATAAGTACCAGTTACACACTGGGGCTGATGTAATTGACTTAATCCCTTTGTCTGTCCTTGTTTGTCCCCTCTATGTTTAGCCCCCTGTGGGCAAAAAAAGAAATATATATATATATATGTGTGTGTGTGTGTGTGTGTGTGTAATAATCATATGCTTCAGAACGAAAAGCAAGTTCAGTACAGAGCAGTAATAAGAAATTACAATGTAAAGGAAATAAGAGATTTTGTCATGAATTTCATTAGCTTACAATTGTTTCTGCTATATGACTTGTGTAGATGAGGTCAGAACAATACTGGAGGAGTATTTTTCGTCATGGACAAGGGGATTTTGGAAGAGGAGCTTTGCAAGTCTACCAGGTAGATGGAAAAGTATTGTAGAAAATGAAGGAGAGTATATTTTAGATAAAAAAGAACTTTGTTTAAATTAATTTTAAAGAATAAAAGTAGAATAAAAAAAGTGTGTTATTCATGGGATGACCCAATATATACATTTAAAGACTTCGTTGTTGGTGTATTGATCCTGCCATTTAATGTTGAGGATCTGCTGAAGCTTAGCTTTTTGGAAATGCTCAAGATTTTTCAGGTCTTTTCGATACAAGGTTCATGTCTTGCAAGCATAGAGCACAGTGAAGACGAGAGCAGGGAGGAACACCATCCTTAAGTATCACCTCAGGTAGCCAGGGCATGTCATCTGAATGGCTCCATAAAGACTTCAAATGGACCATCCACTACAGCAAGCTCATCAATGGTGAACGACTTCAAGGAGACTCTCAAAACACAGATGCAGAGACCAGCTGAAGTTTACCCTCCTTCCAGCTGGTATCAGCCTTAACATTTGGGAAAAAGAAGCCACTGGCCATCCATCCTGGTGGAGAGCAATTCATTCTTGCTGTTCCACTTTTGAGGAAGGGAGAAAAACTTAAGAAGAAGCAAATAAAAGGCAGCACAAGGCCTGGCAACTCCAGCCAAGACCACCACCACCTTCCATGCCATGTGATCAATACCTGAGACTGTTCCATTCCCGACTTGGCTTTCTGAACCATGTCAGGTTTGAGCATCACGGAGGCACCAGATGAACCAAATTCAGTCACGAGTGGGTGCCGCTGCCAACGACATTAAAATTACTTTATTATTATAACATACTTATCACACATGTTTTGCTGAAAAGCCAGAAGCTACAGTGTTCTGTCTGGGAAAAGTCCCTTTATTGATGCATTGTATTAAAAATCACAGTATGCATCTATATGCTAAAAGAGAAGAATTATATATACATATACATACATATATATGTGTGTGTGTGTATATATGTGTGTGTGTATATATATATGCATGTATATATGTATGTATGTATATATATGTGTGTGTGTATCTCTCTCTCTCT
>NC_068994.1:40111799-40115295 GCF_001194135.2 Octopus bimaculoides | reverse complement strand
TATATATATATATATATATATATATATATATATATATATATATATATGATTGAGTATATGTATGTGCGTGTGTAAATGGAAATAGGTACATGACAAATTACCATATAAGATTATGGTTCCAGATATTATCCATGTTTAAACTCCACTGATCTTGATTATTGATCACTGAAAGGATTGTAATGGATAAGAAATAAATGAAATACTGACAACATGCTTCCTGTTATCTCTCATGCAATATATGAATATATATATGCATTTATATATATATATATATATATATATATCTTCATACATGTGTGTATGTATGTATGCATATATGTACGTACATATATGTATAGGTATATATATATATACATGTATGTATGTATGTATGTACGTAAGAATGTAGGTATATTCACATCTATCTATATATATGCGTGTGTTTATACATACATACACATATATATACACATATGTGTATATATATACACATGTATTTACACACACATATATATATGTATACATATATATATACATATGTACATATATATATACATATGTACATATATATATATATATATATATATATATATATATATATATATATATATATATATATATATATATATATATATATATATATATATATATATGCATGTATACATATGTATATGCATATGTGTATGTGTATATATATATATGTATGTGTGTATATATATGTGTATGTATAAACACACACATATGTTAATAGATGCGAACATACATTCTTATGTACGTACATACATATATATGTGTGTATATATACATACATACATATATATATACTTATACATATGTATGAATGACACACATGTATGAATGACATATACATACATATATATATATATATATATATATATATATATATATGCACACGCACACATCTCACTCAGCTTTCTATTACTCATTCCCTGTCTCCATCCACTCACCTTTCCTTTCTGCTTTGTACTTACTGCATTATGTACTGTGCTGCTGCTGCTGATGTAAGTAATTATGGCTGTAGATCTTACCTATCCACTGTACCATACTTCCTGCATAGCTAGGAAAGGCAATGGGCCTGTTGGATCCTCTTATCTATCAGGCACTCACTCTCTTCCCTAGACATTTCATTCTACTTTTGCCTGTATTGAGAAAGCAACCATAAAAAGAACCAATGATGTTGATGACAATTTTGATGTGTGTTCTTGTGTATGTGTGTTTGTTACAGCTGGCAGAGATCTGTGGTTGATTTTTGCAACACCTTACTTCTATCAATCTCACCAGTATTGTGGTTGTATTCCCTTTTCAGGCATTCAATCTAAGTGAAGTATTTTTGTATATTTAATGTTGGTGAGAGCAGGCTATCTTTTTAGGGACCACTTAGTCATAATTATGGTTTTCTAATGTGTGTAGCCATGGCTTTGTTTATCTTCTCAGCATATCTTCAGTCTCTCTTTACTCTTTTACTCTTTTACTTGTTTCAGTCATTTGACTGTCATTTGACTGGAGCACCGCCTTTAGTCGAGAAAATCGACCCCAGGACTTATTCTTTGTAAGCCCAGTACTTATTCTATCGGTCTCTTTTTGCCGAACCGCTAAGTTACGGGCACATAAACACACCAGCATTGGTTGTCAAGCAATGGTGGAGGGACAAATACAGACACACAAACACGCATACATACATATATATATACATATATATGACAGGCTTCTTTCAGTTTCCGTCTACCAAATCCACTCACAAGGCTTTGGTCGGCCCGGGGCTATAGTAGAAGACACTTGCCCAAGGTGCCACGCAGTGGGACTTAAACTGGAACCATGTGGTTGGGAAGCAAGCTACTTCACCACACAGCCACTCCTGCACCTAAATATAAAAATATAAATATATCATAACAAATTATTAATTGCATCAAACAACTAAGCAATCAATAAGCCATGATCAACCACTATGCTAGGGTTCAAATATTTAGCCAGATGGCCACATTTTCAGAAACACTGCTTGACACACTCTTGCCTTTTAATGTGGTCCCACCAATGCTAGCATGGAAGGCGGACATTAAATGATGATGATGATGATGATGAGGCTTTCTCAAAAATGATTTCTTATTTACTCTAAGTATTTCATTTCTTTCTGTGACAACTTGTCAGCCATGCAAGTATTTGAAATGATTTTACTTGTTTTAATTTCAAATAAAACATAGCATTTCTCACCCCCACCCCTGTATTACGCATCTCATTCCATGAATCAACAAAAGTTATTTATATATATATATATATATATATATATATCATCATCATCATCATCATCATCGTTTAACGTCCGTTTTCCATTCTACCATGGGTTGGACAGTTCAACTGGGGTCTGGGAAGCCAGGAGGCTGCCCCAGGCTCCAGCCTGATCTGGCGATGTTTCAGCAGCTGGATGCCCTTTCTTAATTCCAACCACTCCCTAAGTGTAGTGGGTGCTTTTTTACATGCCACCGGCACAGGAGCCAGAGGTGGCTGGCAACGGCCATGAATGGTTTGTGCTTTTTACGTGCCACCGGCACAGAAGCCAGTCAAGGTGGTGCTGGCATTAGCCATGTTCGGACGGTGCTTTTTACGTGCCTCCGGCACAGGTATCACAACTACAATTTCCATTTGATTTTCATTTTGATGTTGATGCACTTGACTCAATAGGTTTCCTCAAGCACAGCAGGTCACCCTATGATCCAAGGTACTCTTGATTGAGCTGGGGCTGGTTATGCGAAACTGGTATAGGATACAGCCGTGAACTCACTTTATTTGCTGGGTTTTCACAGTCACAGCATATCTCCAGAGGTTTCGGTCTTTCTTCATTGCTTCTGTGAGGCCCAACATTTGACGGTCATGCTTCACTACCTCATCCCATGTTTTCTGGGTCTACCTTTACCCCGGATTCCTTCAACTATTTGGGAGTGGCACTTCTTCACACAGCTCTCCTCATCCAGCTGTAGTACATGACCATACCAGCGCAAACATCTCTCTTGCACACCACATCCGATGCTTCTTATGTCTAACATTTCTCTCAGGGCACTTACACTTAGTCATGTGTGCGCGCACTGTTGTAGCAATTTGGTAATTCTGTAATTTCTGCTGTCTAAGGCAACTCCTTTACATTTGTAAAAGTAGACCATAATAGTGTTACACAAGACATTGAGTATAAGACTTTCCTGTAAAAACTGATTAACTATATGGGGGACTAGGACATATCGTATTACACCAGATACTTTAAGCATCTCATTAGTGACTGACCAGGGTATTTTCCTGTCTTTAGATTCTCAATTGTTGCTTAATCTTTCATATTATTGTTTACTAAGATAGCCGGTCTGTCTGTTGAGTCAAATATATGTGTGTTGATGTGTGCATATACATATGTATATCATTGTCATTACCATTTTCAACGTGTTCACATTTTCAAGTTTGTATAGGCAGTATGAAATTTTACATATATACATATATATATATATATATATATATA
>NC_068994.1:40108251-40111195 GCF_001194135.2 Octopus bimaculoides | reverse complement strand
TATACATACGTGTATATATATATATATATATATATATATATATATATACATATGTGTATATATATACATATGTGTATATATATACATATGTGTATATATATATATATATATTTATATATGTATATCTATGTGTATATGTACATAATATACATGTAAGCATATATACATGCACACATATATATATACATACATATAAGTATATACATATATATGTGTGTATATATATATATATATATATATATTCTTTTACTTATTTCAGCCATTCTGATTGTGGCCATGCTGGAATATATATAATATATATATTTGTGTGTGCGTGCATGTGTGTGTATGTCTCTCTCTCTCTCTATGTGCATGTATATATATATATATATATATATGTGTGTATATATATGTTTAAATGTATATATATATATACATACGAATGGATTTCTCACCAGTTTTCCTGAATGAGTGTTGCCATTTTCCAATCAATATTTCTTCTGAATTGTCCCTGAATTGTCATTTAAATGGCTGAACATTCCACAGATAACTACAACCTTACTATAATGTCCAAACAGATTCAGCATAAATCTGTGTGCCAAGGTTAGGCATTCAAATTATAGGTACAGTTAATCTGCTGCACAAGCATACACACACAACAACTCTCATACACACTTATGTATACGCTCACGTATACTCGCATACTGATGCATAGATCTCTGTCTGTCACTTCTTCTCTCACTCTCCATATACATCCGTCAGTTTATCTATAGTTCTCCGTCTCATGTATTTTTCTAGCTCTCTTCCCACATGTCTCTTACTCTCTCTATAGATCTATTAATGTGTTTGTGTGTGTATATGTTTGTGTGTGTGTGTGTGTGTGTGTACATATGCACTAATGTGTGTGTAAAATCATCATATGGATAAGTGTATATTTGTATGTGTATATATCTGTATCTATCTATCTATCTATCTGTCTGTGTGTCTGCCCATCTATTGATACATACATACATACATACAAACACACACACACACACACAGACACACACACACACACACACACATATATATATATATATACATATACATATACATAGGGCGTGTTGAATAAACTGTCATCTAAATTATGCAAAAATGAAAATGTTACTGACATCTCATTTTAACAGATATATTTACCAAAGTTAGATAAAAATATCTTGAAATATTAAAGTGTAACTTTATTCAGTAAAATCGCCATTGGCTTCAACCACGTCCTGCAGAACACTTCTGGACAGTCTCCTTGTTCAAGTTGGTGAATGCTGTCATAATTCTTGCCTTCAGCTCATCTATGGTGTTACAAGGAGTTTTGATGGTCTCTTGCTCAACTGCACCCCACACATAATAATCAAGGGGTTGCAGTCTGGGGAGTTAGGTGGCCAGATGTTAGGGGTGATGTGGTTGCAGAAATTGTCTGACAGCCATGACTGGGTTCTCATGCTTGTGTGATATGGTGTAGAGTCCTGCTGTCAGACATAGAGTCTTCCAGCAGCCACCCTCTTGACCCAGAGCAGCACTACCTCTTCCAGGTAGTTGATGTAGGCCTCTGTGTTGAGTGTGAAGTCATGTGAGAAGATGAATGGAGACATAACGTTGCCATCACTAATGATCCCTCCAAACACCATGATGTTGACTGAATGTTTGATTTTGATCACACTCAGTACATGTCCTCAGATTGCACTGCCCTCAGATTGACACCCAAACACTCTGAAATGTTCGTATTGGAGCTTCTGGCATGAATGTCAAGCAGTACAGCATGTCATTTCCAAATTTCTGGCAGAGTGAATTGCATCATGTGGCTGTTTTTCTCACAGTTGGTGCCGAACTGACCCTACGATACTGTGTAGTCAACAAAATTAAAAGCACACAATGCACATGCACGAAATTAAAGATACAAAATGGCAACAATTTACCCATCGCATCGGATATATATATATATATATATAAAATATATAGTTTTAGGGAAAATAACCAAGTTTTTACCTGTAATTTTGGATTTTTGTCCCTAATATTATTATATATATATATATATATATATTCGAATATACATGGAAAGCAACCTGAGTGATATAAACAATGTTGAGCATACAATCACAAGGTATATGTTTTGTCAGTTCTTGGACAGACTGTGATTGTAGGTGTAAGAGAATATATTCTCATGAATTCACTTGGTGTCTATGACATCAAGATGTTTTAACAGAAGGCGAATTCGTAAGAATATATTCTCTAATGCCCACAATCGCAGCCTGCCCATAAACTGGCAAAACACCTACCTTGTGTATGTGTGTTCACTATATATATATATAAAACATGGCACAGTGTAATCTATTTGGGGATTGCTGCACTTCATTAGTCTATGGAAGCTTAGTTGCCACTGATGATGGAAAGTAACATAAGCTGATAAAGTGTAGCAGTTATTAAATTGTTGATAGAGAAACCTGGATGTAAGTTTTTATATCTATATCATTTAACTTTAGCTCTCTATTCCTAATACCCAACAATGTTGATGTATAATTCTTTTGTCATCACTTATGAGTTGTTAATGTATTTGAGTGTGTGTGTATGACTATATATATATATATATACATATATATATACACATCATTCGAGCGAGGTCGTTGCCAGTGCCCCTTGACTGGCTCCTGTGTGGGGGGCACATAAAATACACCATTTTGAGCGTGGCCGTTGCCAGGACCGCCTGACTGGCCCTCGTGCCGGTGGGACGTAAAAGCATCCACTACACTCTCGGAGTGGTTGGCGTTAGGAGGGGCATCCAGCTGTAGAAACTCTGCCAGATCGGATTGGAGCCTGGTGCAGCCATCTGGTTCGTCAGTCCTCGATCAAATCGTCCAACCCATGCTAGCATTGAAAGTGCACGTTAAACGATGATGATGATTATGATACATATATATATATATATATATATATA
>NC_068994.1:40094216-40107386 GCF_001194135.2 Octopus bimaculoides | reverse complement strand
TATATATATGAGAAAATCAAGAGAAGGCTTAAAAAAAGTCAACCTGTAGAAAATGAAGGAATGCTGCTTTTTGCGTGTGTGATTTGTGGGAGAAAATGGTTGAGTCATGCAAGACTGGTCAGCTGTCAGAAAACTGACAGAAATCAACCCTTTGTAAATTGTGATATGGCTATTGTTCACAACAAAACATGTGCAACCTGTGGAAAAGGCTACCTTTCAGTTGGAGGATTGAAAAGGCATGTCAAAAGACTTCATACTGTGGCACCTGTTCCTTCTGCCAGCCAGCACAGCTGTGCATTATGCAATAGAATGTGCAAATCTCTGGCTGGGCTCAAGACTCATACAAGGGCCTCACATTGCATCATCAATGACTCATTTCAATAATTCTATCTAGTAATGGCTTTGCTCATATATGAGAAAGCAGCTACTATATGTGTGTGTGTGTATGGACCTATACTGTATTGGTTACTCAATGTTAAACATATATATTGCACATGGTAGAAATATTCTATGAAAAATTAGGAATACTTGAACACAGCATGAAGACTTTATCTATTTAGTATACCGTGGCATATTTAGGTTTAAAAGCAAATCCAATGTTACTGTAGAATAAAGTTGGGGAAACACTCCCAAAATTCTTGGCAGCACAGCTTGAGTATTGAACTGACTCAAGTTTAAGATTCATTAATCTTCATTGGTATTATGCTACCAAGAGAAAAGCAGCTCCTAGCTATTTAAAAAAAATGCATTTTAGTTTACACATGGATAATCTAATTTTCATTCTCTTGAAAGCCATTAAAATTTGCCAATATGCAAACACAGCATGAGAACTGAAATTTTCAGTATACTAAATTAGGTTTGTATGTTTAAAGACTGTTTTGGTGAAGGATAAACCCTGAGGATATATTTCATGTTCACAGTAGAAATTCTTATATATTCTATGTGTTGAGAAACAAATAGGGAGGAGAATTTCTCGAATTATCCACTAATAAATTCCCACCTGGTTTTAGATGCATTGAAGTCTTAGCAAAAGTATTATTGAATGTTAACTGCATTTGCATGCATTGTACAGAGCCTGTTATAAATAAATAAATATATATATATATATTCAATTAAATAAATAAATATAAAACACAACCAAAACTGAAACAAAATAATCAAAATACCTAAGAAAAATATCTTATATTGACAGAGCCCTGTGAGAGTGCCAACTGCAAACAGAAATTGGTTTCCATATACAGACACAGAAACAAGGAGACCATCTCAAGAACTGTATCCTGCAACCAGACTAACCAAACTTCACTAGTCACCTTCACAGATTGCCATGGACATGTTAACGGCATCTAGGGACAGGCATCACAGAATGATTAACATTTAGCAACAGCAGAAGCAGCAGTGTATTTCATTTACTGTCACTTTTTTAACACCAATCAGTGATGAATATGAGAAAATACGTGGCTCAAACATACTGGTTGAGGATACATATTGACCAAAGCAATCCATCCAATGTACCTTTTCCAGGTACGCATTAAACATGGGTAATTAAGGTGTTAAAATTGTATATCACATACATATGTATGTGTGTGTGTGTGTATAAATATATATATAATATTTACATATGCATACATACATACACACACACACACACACACACACACACACACACACATACACACACACATATATATATATATATATATATATACATACATTCATTCATACACTCATACATGCATACATACATATATACATGTGTACACACATAATGTAATATAATATACATGTGCATCTATGTATGTATATACATATATGCATATATATATGTCTGTATGTGTACATATATATATATGTTTAGTACTTAAAGATCTCTACTAGTCTGTGATTGCCTTTGCCAGTATGAAACTTATTCATAGACCAGTAGTGATTTTTTACTGCTATATATTAATCAATAAATATACGCTATATATGTGTTGAATACTCTCTTCATTGCTCATGAAACTTGTAAAATATTATAATATACTTATGTGCGTGTGTTTGTGTGCGTGTGTGTATGTGTGTGTCTGTGTCCCTGTGTGTACATATGTATGTTTGTTTATTCCTGATGGACTTTATAATGTTTGTTGTGAATGACAGCCTGGCCAGTAATATGGTTGTAAATGAAAGAAATAAAATAATAAAAAAAGTAGCTGCCTTGTTCTATCCAATGTCCTCTGCACAACCTTTATGCTCAAAGAAATTCTTACATGTTTTCACTGCCCCAAATAAATTGCTAATTGGTAATCACTTTCCATCTCCAAGAGATTCAATCATGCTTTGATACATATTTCAATGAAACATTGATAATTACCCAATGATAATTGGTTTAAGGCTAAATGTGAATGTTCAGACAGCCTGTTTCTATATGATGTGCTTCATCAGTATAGAGCAACAGATTGTAGTCGTCATTTACAAATAATATTCAAGTAATTATCTTCATATCAAATCAAGAAGACATGGCAAGAGAGAAAAAAAGATGGACAGTCACGTGTCACACATGGTTTTAGAGAAAAGAGAAGATGGAGAAAATGATTAGGGATACACTCAATTTAGTTTTTGTTTTATCTATGAGTGCAATTCAATCAGTCAAAGTTTTAATGTAACTACTAGAGAAATTCCTGTAGGGTTGAGTTGAAAATGTGATTGTATTCCAGTTTTATCTGGTCACTGGGAGAAAGGAGTTGTGAGCATGCAGTTTAAAATCACAGTCAGGAGACAAAGACTTGGGGTAGCAATATTAGCCTTATAATTACTGTGTTTGATCTGAAAAGATGGAGGTCTTGACAAGAACATCAAATTAAAGTTGAATAGTATGAATGTTAAAGCTGGCCAATAAGGGCAAACAACACAGCCAAACTGAAAACAGTTGAAACAATGTGCTACCAAAGAGTACAGCAGATCAGCTAGATTAACCACTGAACAAATGGTTCTCTACTTTAGGGAATAGAAAGAAAAGGAGAATTTCTAGTGACTGCCAGGAAGAGAAAGCTGCAATATTTTTAGCAGGTCATCAGGGCTCAGAACTGCAACCTCCACATCCTAAAGGGAAGAATTAATGGGAAATGAGGAAGGGGAACACTGAGAAGAATTTACTGGAAAACTTCTGGTTGAATGCAACAGAGGCAAGAATCAATTGAGGGAGATTGTGCAGGTATTTATGGTCCCCATCCCTCAGCAACAAAGATAGGGATAGACAAGACAAGTCAAGGCAAAAACTTCTGCTTTCATTCTTTTTCCTTGGTGTCAATCATTTACGTGTTTGTGTGCCCCAAAAATGCAACTGGAGAGCATGCACAGATAGTCTTCTCATGTAGTTTAAGGATGTCTTGCTTATGGATTCTACATGTTACCACCAACATTATGTATGAAAATATTTCTGCTTGGTGGCCTGTACATTTGTCTCACAAAAGCAATGGAATGATTGGTTTATGCATTTTTTTTTCTTGCAAAGGATAGAAGCATGTGAAATGTTTTCCCTTTTTTTCAAATAGCAAATGACTCAAAATTTTCTATTATTTATTCATTTTACAATTAATTTTTGTCTATATCTATAAACAATCTGCTTCATCAATATAAAACAATAGATGTTCGATTAATTACTTTCTTGGAAGACAGTTACTTGAACACAGTACATAAATATAATACTTAAATATAACATGATTAAATGCATTTTAAATTTTGGATTTATAAACTTCTGAAAGACCCTTACTTTTATTCCATATACATTGATATTGGTGTTGCTGTTTAGTTCCATATCAGCTTTGGTTGAGCCAACCTAGAATCACAGGCATTCCAGCTATGAATGTCATTTTTACATTACTAAATGTGTTCTTTTTTTTTTTTTATTATTATAACTGTAACTTAATATTATAAGGTATATACCTGACATCCTACCATTTTCGACAACTCCACACCCCAATACCAATATTAATATACCATTGCATTATGAATTGAATAATAGCCCAAGATGAAAGATAAAAATATGATACAACCAGAAATTATTGATTTCTCACTTTGGCTCTCTTATCTTTTATCTTAAGTCTGCCCAATCCCGATGGGATACCAGGAAAAGTATTTCTTCCATCTCTGTCACCAATTTACCACACATTTTCTTTTTCTTTTTTTTTTTCTCTTTTTCTTGTATCACTCATTTGCTGCATATGTTCTTCTCCCAGTACAACATGGTTTCTATTTTCCATCCCCCACCGACTTTTGTTAATCCAACCCATTGATTTATGGGATAATATCATTCCCTCTCTCGAATACAGGACTTATCCGGCAAAGTTCCTCATTCTCCTTTTCACAATATCTGGAAAAATTTTCAACCCAGCTCTTTCCATTACTACATTTGTAACATGGTCTCTCCAAGAAATTTTCCAGGATTGCTCATATACAGCACCTACAAAACAGGTCAAACTTTACGTGAATGTGAGTTAAACATTATCATGACTCACTGGCATTGAGAGATGTTGGTACTACCACGAACATGTATAGGCATAAATTTATTTCCATGCTAAGAGAAGTTTTTGACCATACAGGTTAGAGTTGCTGGAAAACTTCTGTGGTCCTTTTAAGTATTACCTGGATGTAAAATTCTATATTTCCATCACTTGAAAAATATTGATTCAAAGCAATAAGAATTTATTCGCATATACCAGATCCTTATTTCTAATCTTGACGCATTGGTATGGTAGTAAACCGGAGGAAATAATCATTTTATTGTTTTTCTTCAAGTTAGACCTTATTTCCTATATGGACGCTATCTGATGGCTTCATAGCATAATATCCACATCAGTATCAAAATCTCCCAGCCTCCCTTCTTCCTATTTCATTCTGCACTCTGGACTGCTCATAGTCTTCTTCATAATGAAGTTGATGCAAAGAAGAAAGAGAAAAGAAATAAAATACAACCCTGGTGAACACAAGCCACAATCTCAAAAAAACTGTGTTCCCAACTCATGTTATAATATAGCAGAAAAATAGTTGATACAGGGGTTTTAAGATGTTGGAAAACCGTTGCTATGCCATAAATTTGTACAACCTTCCACAACAACCCCAGGTGAATACTGTCAAAATGCCTTCTTAAAATCAATGAAACTGATGACTGCAGCAGTCAGGAATTTACCACGCTGCTCAATAATATGGCACAAGGTGAAAATTAATTCTGAACACAATGTGTTCCTATGAGAATCAGTCTATTTTTCATGGAGACTATGACCTAATTCTTAAAGCCCCCCAATATTTGGAGCAATGTATAATCAGTTTTAGTAATTATTCATACTTAATCAACTACCTGAAGGATGAAAGAGGAAATCAACTCTGATGCTATTTGAATTGATATATGTTAAGGGATGGAACTAAATACTTCAAGACATTCTGTCTCTTGGCCAATCTCTTTAATGAAAATTATTCCAACCAGTGAGAGAACATCTATAACTTTCCTTGGTCTGCTAGAAATACCTAGCAGGTCAAATCTCCCTCAAATCACACCTTATCGTATTAACACTTTTTGTTACCATATTTCTGTTGAAATACACTTTTGTTTCAGTTACTTTTAAAAATTATAAAGATTTTAGTAAAATAAGTTTGTCATAAGTAAGCTGGTGTTTAAAACATAAATTAACATGAAATTTTGCTGGAAGGTTTTAAGCTTAAATTGGAAGATTGTACCATAGGACCAGAGGCAGTTTTGTACGGGTAGAGTATCGAAAGGTTAGTGGAGGTGCGTGGCTTAGTTATTAGGGTGTTGGATTTATGATCATAAGATTGTGGTTTTGAATCTTGGACTGGGTGATATGTGTTCTTGAGCAAAACACTTCATTTCACATTGCTCCAGTCCACTCAGCTGGCAAAAATGAGTAACCCTGTGATGGACCAGTGTCCTGTCCAGGTGGGGAAAATATACACCATGAAACCAGTCCTTATGAGTCAGTATCACTCAAGAAGATAACTTTACTTTATCAAAAGGTTAAAAGAGGAAGGATACATAAGAGAATAAAATCTGTGATATATGTGTTTTTTCTTCATTTTTATGGTATAGTTACAGTCATAACATCTTTACCAGAGATTTGCTTCATTAGTACTGACCTGTGAATGAAGAATAACAACCAAAATTATTGATGATATACAGAAAGAAAAACCCAAATAGATTCTTAAATTTGATAGTAATAATTTTTGATTATTTATCCTTTTATTGGTTTTAAAATCTCTTGATTGTGGCCATGTTGGGGTAAACATTAGAGAGCTTTTAGTATATCAAATCAACACCAAATGGCTAAATTACTTTTCTGACACAATACTGTTTCATTTATTATCTTCTTTATGTAACTGCCAGCATTGTGACTAACATATAAATGCAAACACACACACACGCACACACACATACATTTATACATATGGCGTATTTGCCTCAACAAATTCTGTCTGACCCATGTAAGCATGGAAAATTAAACATTAAGTGATGATGATGAGAATGACATACAATGGGCTTCTATAAAGTTTCTCTTTATCAATTCCATATATAAGTCATTACTCAACTTTGGGCTATAATAGAAGACACTTGCCCAAGATTCCTGGCAGTAGAATTGAACCTGAGGCTACATGGTTTCAAAACAAACTTTGTAATAACATGGCCATGCCTTCACCTACACACACACACACACACACACACACACACACACACACACACACACACACACACACACACACACACACACACACACACACACACACTCACACTTACTCACATACATGCACAAACACATACACGTGATGGGCTTCCATAGAGCATACTGAGTTATATTTTGCTAGCAATACTGCAATCAAGCCATCCCATGGGCTAAGGAAGAGATGGATATCTCCTGTAATAGTAGCAATTATTCAAGATATGTAAAAAAATATGGTCCACTCTCCTCCCACAATTATCAAGGAATCATCCAAGAGTTATTATTTGACCGAACAAAACAAATTAACAAACAAACACATAGAGCAATAGCGTACGCAGTTTCACCAGATGACAAAAGCAACAGAAATACATCATAAAATGCAAATCACTTAATACAAGATTAAGGATATATCATAGCAATAACGATGGTGGTGATATAGTACAGCTGTAGGAAAAAAACCATCAAATTCTAGAAGAAAATGTGTTAATATATAAAATATAAAATATAGAAAAAAAATGAAAGTAAATTAATAAAAAATAACAAGGCCAGCCAATCCAGGTATATTAGATTTTCTTTTTATTTCTATTTATTTATTTATTTATTTAGAGATTTATTTGAATACTTAGCAGCCTTGCAAACAATAAAATATCATGTTTATAACTATATAAACAACAAACTGTTTTATTGCAACAATCAAAAACAGTGTCAGCTAGAAAGTGTTACATTAAAACACCAAAATCAATAAACGCTAAAAAGTATTATATGTGATACAACAACAACAACAAATAATAATAATAATAATAATAATAATGATAATAACAACAACAATGATAATAATTAATGATAGAGAAAATGAATAAATAAAAATTAGCAATGTTTGCAGTGCAATAGTAAAAAACAATAAACTTAATATATGGTGCACGACAAAAAAAATATCAACACCAATGATAATAATAATAATAATGATGATGATGATGATGATAACAACAGCAACAACAACAACAGCGGTAATAATTTGTTATAAACATTGAGTAAATATAAACCGTTACAATAATGTATTCAAACTACAGGAAGGAAGCAAATAACGAAGGTTGTATCAATGAAACCGATATTAATGTATCATATTGCTGGAAATAAGAACCGTCTTTCCTTTCTCTCTTTTATTTATTTATTTATTTACTTGTTTGTGTATGTATTTATTTATCTATTTTATTTTATTTGTATGTTATGTGTTCGTCCTAATAAGATTAGTCAGTCTTCATGTTGAAACACACAGGATAGCTATGTGAAGTTGTTGTACATGGAGACATGCTAGATGTCACAAAGAGGAAGTACATCATCAGATGATATGATTAGAGATAATCAGATAGTATAATTATGGATATGCTTACTAAGTTTAAGTTGCAAGATTTCCAAACTGAAAAATTGTATGAAATCATAAGGAATGATAAACACACTATAGGCGCAGGAGTGTCTGTGTGGTAAGTAGCTTGCTTACCAACTGCATGGTTCCGGGTTCAGTCCCACTGCGTGGCACCTTGGGCAAGTGTCTTCTACTGTAGCCTCGGGCCGACCAAAGCCTTGTGAGTGGATTTGGTAGACAGAAACTGAAAGAAGCCCATCGTATATATGTGTATATATATATATATATATATATCTATGTGTGTTTGTGTGTCTGTGTTTGTCCCCCCACCCACCATCGCTTGACAACCGATGTTGGTATGTTTACGTCCCCGTAGCTTAGCGGTTTGGCAAAAGAGACCGATAGAATAAGTACTAGGCTTACAAAGAATAAGTCTTGGGGTCGATTTGCTCGACTAAAGACGGTGCTCCAGCATGGCCACAGTCAAATGACTGAAACAAGTAAAAGAGTAAAGAGTACACTGAGAATGATGATAAGGACAGCTCATTATCCTGTACTCTTTCGCTCATCACCACAGTCATAGCTAATGTCAGTTAATGAAAGAAACCTTTACAGATTTGCTTAACGAGCAAGAATTAGAAATAGCTACCAAACCTCTCACTTTCAGATCACATCACTACCATCATCATCGTAATCATTATTTAATGTCTGTTTTCCATGCTGGAATGGATTGGACGATTTGACAGGAACTGGTCAGCTGAAGAGCTGCCCGTGCTTTATGTCTGTTTTGGCATGGTTTCTTTGGCTGGATGCCCTTCCTAACACCAACCATTTTACAGAGTGTGCCAGATATTTTTACACAGCACCAGCACAGGTGCTCTTATGTGACTCTGGCATAGGGACTTTTTACATGGCACCAGCACCCACAACCCTGAAAGATTAGGGTTGCTCAGCTGAAGAGGCATGTAAAGGTTGTGTCCATTTGCAAGAACAACAATGATTTTACTTAGCTTGCCATGTCTTCTCAATCACAGCAAACTGCCAGAAGTCTCAGACCCTTGTCATCCCCTCTGTGAAGCCCAACATCTGAAGATCCTTTCTCACCACTTTATCCTATGTCTTTCTGGGCCTTAGGAGTCACTAGATAATATAATTCTCATTTACTTCTCAAAAAAATGGGTTAGTCAAGTAACGTACACCTTATTAGGGCCAACAGGCTAAACTACTTATTAGTATTTCGTCTTTTATCTTTGACCTTTTAGTTATTTTAGTCATTGGACAGCAGCCATGCTGGAGCATCATCTTGAAGGGTTTAGTTGAAAGAATTTCCCCATGTACTTGTTTATTAAGCCTGGTACTTATTCTGTTGCTTTCATTGGTTGAACTGCATACTCAAAAGATAAGTATTGGGCTCTATTTCTTTATCTAAAACCTACAAGGCAATGCTCCAGCATGGCTGCAGTCCAATGACTGAAACATGTAAAAGGGACTAGATACTAACAAAGAGAAAAATAGGTATTAGAAATTAAAAGAAATCTATTGAAATATCTGCTATATATTTCTATACAAATATAAATGTATGTTTAACCTCAGTTCAACACTAATCAGGCTGACCTACACTCAAAATCATTCTAGCCATGACCATCCCATCTTCATCAGGGGTATATAGAACTAGATTATCTAATATGTCCATTTGTTTTTAAGTCTGTAGGGTCTGATTTAAGGGAAATTTGACTGCTATTTCCAGCCGCTCAAACAACCAATTAGAGACTCCTTGTGTAAAACTGTCGTATAAGCTGTGCATATGCAGACACTCACACATAAATGCACACACACAAACACACACACGCACATACACATACATGTCTATGAATGCACATGTTTGTTCATTAATAAAGCAATATGTCAGTGGAAAGTTGGAAAAGCAACAAAAGCTTTTAAAATATTAGGCTTGGTAGCAGTAAAGACAGAGACATAACTGGCAAACTAAACTGTAAACATGTGCCTGTAATAATGCAAACAGGTAGTTCCTTGTCCTACTCACTATAAAAGCCAAATTTCCATTAACAATTACTTCTACCTACTTATGGTTTGGACCATATGTTTTAACTCTTTTGTGACCACATTTCTAATGAAATTCACATTGTAATCAAGAATTTGTGGAGATTTAGTAACATTATTTTCATTATTAAGGTATTCTTGTTTTCATTAAAAGGTGCAGGCATGGCTATGTGGTTAAGAAGTTTGCTTCCTAAATATGTGGTTCCACGTTCAATCCTATAGTGTGGCACACAGGGAGAGTGAACAATTGAAGCCTTGTGAGTGCATCTGACAGATGGAAACTGAAAGAAGCCCATCATATAAGCACAGGTGTAACTGTGTGGTAAGAAGTTTACTTCACAACCACATGGATCCAGGCTCAGTCCACTGCATGATGCTATAGCCTTGGGCCAACCAAAGCCTTGTGAGTGGATTTGGTAGACAGAAACTGAAAGAAGCCTGTTGTATATGTATATGTACGTGTTGTGTGTTGTGTGTGTGTGTGTCCGTGTGTCCTTTATCTTGACATGATGGGATTATTAAGATACAAGTCTCACCGTCATATAAGTGGAATCTCTAATTTCCAATCTTCTCTGAAAATATGTCTTGCCATGAGGAAAATATTACCTTATTTGGAAACAAGTAAGGCTTAGCAAAAGAAATGGGTGTCATGATGTACAAAACCTGCCTCATCAAATTCTATCTGGCCTATGCAAGCATAGAAAAGTAGACTTTAGCTGATGATGATGTTGATGATAACAAAGCTGTTATTTGAAACATTATTTAACAAAGGTTTATTACATCAAATTTTGTTGGAAGGTTTTGATAAAATGATTGATACCACTGCAGGCACAAAGCCTGAAGTATGGGGTAGGAGATTAGTTGATATTTTTGTCCCCAGTATTCTCCCGTTGTTTTATTTGATTGATGCCTTAAAGAATAAAATACAAAGTTGACCTTAGCAGGATTTGAACTCAGCCCATAAAGAGCTAGAACTAATACCACAAGGGATTTTGTCAGATGCTCTAATGGTTCTGTTAATCCCCTTCCCCCCACCTCAGTTTAAAGATTAACAACTTGAGATGGTTAATTTTGTATACTTGAACTAGAAGCGGTACATCAGACATGTTGTTATTAAAAGGTTTAAGTCTCCACTCACAGAACATACATTGGACGGAAAATGTCTACAGTTATATGAATACACTGCTTAGTCAGATAACTATATAGTCCACATATATAAGAACATCATGTTAATAATGCAGATCCTCCTTTAGGCACTCTTGCACTGGTTTCTCTCATTGAATTGATGCAATTCTAGGACACCATCTTGAAAAGTTTTAGTCTGACATAATAATCTCTGCTTATTTTAGTGTTGGCCTTATTAGATCAGTCTCTCTTTATCAATTCAATAGTTTATGAATAACACTGGTAAACATAAACATAGATAGAAACAGACAAATACACACATCATCATCATCATCATCATCATCATCATCATCATTTAACGTCCGCTTTCCATGCTAGCATGGGTTGGACGATTTGACTGAGGACTGGTGAAACCGGATGGCAACACCAGGCTCCAATCTAAATTTGGCAGAGTTTCTACAGCTGGATGCCCTTCCTAATGCCAACCACTCAGAGAGTGTAGTGGGTGCTTTTACGTGTCACTCACATGAAAACGGCCACGCTCGAAATGGTGTCTTTTATGTGCCACCTGCACAAGCCAGTCCAGGGGCACTGGCAACGATTTCGCTCGAAAATCCTACGGGAGCCAGTCAGGCGGTACTGGCAACGGCATATAGATACAAACACAAATGGTCACAGATGAATATGACCAGCACTGACAAATTATCTTCTCCTTGATATTAAGGACTTCATATTAAAGACAATGGCTCTTAGCAATACTTGTGCTGCAGTTTAAAGTCCATAACAGCTTGCACAGGACTACTAAGACTCTCACCTACAAAGTTAAGTATTCCAGAAACATACAGAATTAAGATCTCTGTCTTTGCAATGAGGTAAGCGTTATTTTAGAATTTCCTTCTCCAACAGAGATATCTAAACAGACACGAAGGATCTCTCACTTCTGCTGTTGGCTGGCTGTTGACTCTACTGAGTTCATCTGTCCTTTGTCAGGTTTTTTTATCTTTTATTCTGCTGGGTGTCCAATGAAAAGCATCTTCTTATAGAAAAGATTTGGAAGGGTTTCCAGTTTAGTCACCAATGGCCCAACCATGCAATAGATTGCTACCAATAGCACTAAGACTGACCTGACACAATCATGCATACATTCATACAAACATACATACATTCATACACACACACATACATACATACATGCATACATACATACATTATAGGTGTCAGCATTGGTTGTGTGAAAAAAAGCTTGCTTCCCAACCACATGGCTCCAGGTACAGTCCCACTGTGTGGCACCTTGAGCAAGTGTGTTCTACTATAGCCTCAGACCGACCAAAGCTCCATGAATAGATTTAATAAATGGAAACTAAAAGCAGCCTGTTGTATACACACACACACATATATGTATGTATTTGTGTGTGTATATATCTATGTGTGTGTATCTTTGTTTGCTTTTGTTCCCCCATCACTGCTTGACAACTGGTGTTGATGTGTTTATGTCCCCGTAGCTTAGTGGTTCAGCAAAGAGACTGATGGAATAAGTACTAGGCTTAAAAAATAAGTCCTGAGGTCGAGCAGTGCTCCAGCATGACCACAGTCAAATGACTGAAATAACTAAATGAAATAAAGGAAAACAACATTCACACATACTTACATGCATACATGGATACACACAAACATACACGTGTGTGAATTTTTCTTGTGTGTGTGTGCATGTATGCGTTGTGTTTGTATGCCAGCCCATGACCTTTTGGTTAGGGGTTAGGCTCACAATCATAGGATTTCTGATACCATTTCTAGACTGGGCAGCACACCGAGCTTTTGACCAAGGCACTTAATTCCATGCTGCTCTGCTCTGCTAATTTGAGATGAGCACGCACGCACGCACGCACACACACACACACACACACACACACACACACACAC
>NC_068994.1:40093650-40094200 GCF_001194135.2 Octopus bimaculoides | reverse complement strand
TTGAGATGAGCACGCACGCACGCACGCACACACACACACACACACACACACATACACACACACACACACACACACACACACACATATATTTGAAAAAATTGGAGTCAACAGGAAGGAGTATGGCTGAACATTTTTTTATAATCACAACAATTGTTTCTATGTAATGCAGTTTTCTAGGTGTGCAGGTATTTGATTATGCAACCATTTCCCTGAAGGACCATGGGTCTTTAGCAACAATACAACTTGATAAATTCAGTGGCTACTACTAACTTCAGGCCACGACAGAGAGGATGCTCTTGAAGCCGAGAATTTGAGCTAATGGAGACAATACTACATACCGCCTGAAAAAACGAAACTAGATCTCATAATGCAGGAAAGGGTGGCATAATCAAGTACCTGCACATCTGGAGAACTACGTTGCATAGAAAGAATTGTAGTGATTGAATATAAATGTCCAACCGTACTCCTTGTTGATTCCAAGTTTTTCAATTGTCTATTCACAAATGACTGAAGCCCAAATGCAAACCTATATATATATATATATATATAT
>NC_068994.1:40090210-40093607 GCF_001194135.2 Octopus bimaculoides | reverse complement strand
GAGAGAGAGAGAGAGAGAGAGAGAGAGAGGGAGGGTGGGGTAGAGAGGGGAGAAAACATGCAATGAGATTCTGCACAGTTTCTACCAACTAAATTCTACTTTCAATGTATTTGGTCAATTTGAGATTGCATCAGAAAGACAGAATGCACAGAGTGAGAACAAATCCTGAAGGCATCTCACTTGACTCTGTAGGCGTAATTTGTTTCTTCTTCACAAAGACCGCCCTTGCCAGCAAGTCCTCTTTCAGATAGGCTGCGATATCCACATTATAACAATTCAGCTCTTTGCTTACTAGATCAGTGCACCTGTAGGATCAATCCCAGTAATCCAGGTCTAGGAGTGTATGTACATTCAAAGTTCCCACAGTAAGAGAAGTTTTTTTTTTTCTTGTTCTTGCTACTGCTGTAGTGGGTCACCAATAGCTGCGGTAAGCCAGTCAGGAAAAAAAGTGGTGCCTGATGTTTACCCCATCTTTCATAAGGGCTTTCCCATATGTGGTAGGCTGTTGTGATCCTGAATAAGCCAGCTCAGTTGCATCCTACAACTGCCAAACACCCACAACACACTTCATGGATAGGATGACCTTCACATAAGAGCCACCAGCATATGGCTCTGAACTAGGTGTTTCCAGCTAACCAAACCTGCCCCCATTGTTGATCCTATAACAGTTCTGCTAATTTGCTACCATGAATTGTTATCTTTTTATTGATCTCCACCTCTTGAAAAGATGAAAAGCAAAGTTGACCTCAATGGAAACTGAACTCAGAGTGTAATAAGTCTGAACAAATACTTCCAATTTTCACTGACAATGCATATTAATTACACTATTAATCAAACATTTTTGTGGATAACTTCATCCTGCAATGAAAGCTCTGATACTTAAGCCTATTTACACAGTATTTATTAAGCGTATGCATATAAATTTGTTTATGTCATATTCATGAATAAGTTTAACAATTGATGTAAAGCACACCTGTCAGTTTACAATACTTCAGAAATTGAGTGGCATCAATACCTGTATCTAATTGATTTAATCATATATTATCTAAACACTCATGTTATTGTTAATGATTTAAATATTATCTATTATTTGTCAGGCTGGGGCACTACCTTGAAGAGTTTAGTCAAACAAATCAGACTCAGTAGTTTGTCTTTTAAGTCTAGTACCTATTCCAAGTGTTTCTTTTGCTGAACCACAAAGTTATGGAGTTGTAAACAAACCAACACCAGTTGTTAAGTGGTTAATGGAATAAACACAAACAGAAGGCTACACACACACACACACGCACGCAAGAGATATATATGTCTATCAATATATGACACACACATACACACACTTTCTGTTTATTCGCAAGAATGTATTCACACAGCACTCACAAGGCTTCTACTATTGCCTTGGGCTATAAACACTTGCCCAAGGTGAAGACACTTGCCCAAGGTGCAGCATGGTGGGATTGAAACAACATTGTCGCAAAGTAAGCTTCTTAACCACACAGCCATGCCCGTGCCTGTTGTAATGTAAAAATAACTATTTTCATGGACAATCAAAATCAAAATGTCCAAGCATCAGATTCTTGTCATTTGTACCTAACCATGAAATATAATAACATTTCAGCTAATATTGGTTTCAAATTTTGGCACAATGCTAGTAATTTCAGGGGAAGGGGTAACAGAATTACACCGACTCCAATGCTGAACTGGTTCTTATTTTATCAACCCTGAAAGGATGAAAGACAAAGTCAACCTTGGCAGAGTTTGAACTTAGAACATAAAAAAGGACGAAATGCTGCTAAGCAAAATTATCCGGCATGCTAATGATTCTACCACCTTGCCTCTTTCACTTGAGCTAATATTAACGTCAAGAAGTTAAATATAAATGCAGAAATTCCTTTAATTATTATAAAGTGATAATGAATTCTAATGGATATTTTCAAAAAAGCAGCAAAAACTAAAAAACCCCAAGAGATATGATCACTTTTATGTGTGGAAAATAATTTATAAACATACAAAGTATAATTTGTATACATTAAAAACATTTTAAATATAATATGTTAAAAAATAAATAATAATAATAATAACAATATTGTTATAGGGTACAGTCTTACTACAACACATGTTGACTGTCTGAGATGTATGTTCATGGAATGAGAGTTACTGGGAAGATGAGAGACACTATTTTTGTCTTATCATTCATCATTAATATCTACTTGAGGTGCAAAGAACTTATCTAAAATTACTTTAATGTTTAATGCTCACAGTCTCTTTGTATAGCTCAGTGTAAGAACTGACCTCATTGTAAACTTCTCTTGTAATTTTTGTTATGTTCTTTGACAATTGGTGTTGGTTTGTCTACATTCCTGTAATTTGGTAGTTCAACAAAGGGGCCAATAGAATAAGTACCAGGCTTTAAAAAATAAGCAGAGGGGATAAAACATTCACAGATGTGAAACATGTCAATACATGCATATTGGTAGATCTATTAGGACCAAAAAATGGACAGATTTTGGCAAATGCAGATATGAACTGCAATTGCAGAAATTTGATCTGCACTAAATGCCAAAATTGCAAGGAATTTTATATAGGCAAGACAGGGAATGCATTATCAGAATGCTCATGAGTCCACAGACAACAAATCCAGAACACCAATGTTTTCCAAATTCCATTGAGCGAACATATAGAGACATGTGGTCAGAAAATGTTTCTAATTTTTCCCTTTCACAAACTACATGACACAAGTGAGGTTGGAAGAAAGATAAAAGAAAAACGGTTTATTAAAATGTTCAAACCTGTTTTGGATGGAAATAATAGCAATAATATAACAACCAGTTAATGATTTGGATTAAAAAATATCTCTAGCATACAAATATAAATAAATTACTGAATATCACTACGCCTAGCAAACTTGGGTGTTTGAGATGCATGTGGATTGGTCAAAACCGTATTCTAAAAATTTAGCTTGCTGGAGCATTCTAAAAGGTACTAAATTTGTCAAGAACTCAACTGTCAGTTAAATACAATTGAAATCTGATGATTACTCTATGTATGAAAACACTAATTTAACTTTATGAGCATTATGAAATATTTTTTAATGTTAAAATACCATAATAAAAAAACGTGAAAACCAGACCATGTTTTAACTTTATTCAACTGATATATTATTCTATACACATTTGCACAAATTCGAAACAAATTACATGCATGCATACGCACATATATATATGCATACATACATACAAGTGTGTGTGTGTATGCATATATATATACATATATATATGTGTGTGTATATATATGTGTGTGTGTGTATACATATATGTATGTGTGTGTATATATACACACATATATCTATCTATCTATATATATATATATATATATATATACATATATACATACATACATA
>NC_068994.1:40089032-40090200 GCF_001194135.2 Octopus bimaculoides | reverse complement strand
TATATATATATGAGCGTGGCCGTTGCCAGTACCACCTGACTGGCCTTCGTAGGATTTTCAAGCGAGATCATTGCCAGTGCCCCTGGACTGGCTCTTGTGCGGGTGACACGTAAGAGCACCCACTACACTCTCTGAGTGGTTGGCGTTAGGAAGGGCATCCAGCTGTAGAAACTCTGCCAAATCGGATTGGAGCCTGGTGTAGCCAACTGGTTTCACCAGTCATCAGTCAAATCGTCCAACCCATGCTAGCATGGAAAGCGGACATTAAACGATGATGATGATGATATATATACATATACATATATATATATGTGTATGTATATATGTGTATATATATGTATGTGTATATATATATGTCTGTGTGTGTGTGTATACATATATGTCTGTGTGTATGTGTATATATATATATATATACACACACATATATCACATATATATATTCACGGTGACGTCCTATGGCTTATGGCAGTAATTTGCACATTAAAAACAAAATGTAACACAAAAGTAACTAGTCTAATGCATACAAATTCAGTCACTCACAAGCTTTGCTCATTCACACAGCTATAGAACATGAATTAGAGCAGAAGCACACTGTCACCAGAGAAAAAGCTTGCTGATGGTTCTAGAGCTAGTACAAGTAATGTGTTATTTCAGAAGTTGTAAACTGTAGTTGCTGCAGTTGTAGATACGCACAGCAAGGATATTCAAAGAAATAGCATTGCTTTTGTGGAAATGGTTGAGGCAATGTGTTTTATTCATAAACTACATACATATTATTTTGTTAAGAATATACAAAATGCAATACTGTTTCCTCTAAAAGTTGTGGGAGTATTATATGAATGTATGTATGTATGTGTGTGTCTGAGTGTATGCATATATATATATACATACAAACACACACACACATATATGGATACATAGACACGATACCTTCAAACGTACACACATACATACATGCATACACGTATATGTAGGTATGTATATATATATATATAGATAGATATAGATATATAGACAGATAGGTAAATAAATAGACAGATAGATAGATATGTACATATATATGTGTATTTTCATATGCGTGTGTGTATGTGTGTATATATATATATATATATATATATATATATATATATATATATATATATATATATATATATATATATATATATAT
>NC_068994.1:40087610-40087801 GCF_001194135.2 Octopus bimaculoides | reverse complement strand
TATATATATATATATATATGTATATATATATATATGTATATGTATATATATATATATATATATATGTATGTATGGATGGATGGATGGATGTATATATATTTATATGTATGTATATATACATATGCACACAAACTTATATACATATATATTTATGCATATATATATATATGTATATATATATATATATATAT
>NC_068994.1:40083719-40087600 GCF_001194135.2 Octopus bimaculoides | reverse complement strand
TATATATATATATATATATATATATATATATATATCCACATACACATATAGATATATATACATATAGATGTATACCTCATATATGTTTGTGGGTATGTTATACATATACATAATGTCACAGTTGTAACTGTAACATATTGCCATGACAACGACATCAAATATTTGGAGAAGGATGCTGGCAGTTCACAATGATACTTGTTCCTATGTGCTGCTCAGCTCTGTAGAAGCAGCAACAACTGCAGCAGCAAAAGTAGCAGCAGTAACCATGCTACAGAAGCATAGTAATGATTGGTATTGTGATACTATAGAAGAAGCATACAATAATAGAAACAATTGCTTATATAGCTGCCAAAGTTTTATCAGAACTTATTTACCAAATAAAAGATTTTTCAAATAAAAGATTTTTCTGAAGAAATTCATAGAGCAGCATAATATAAAACACTGCAAAACGCTTTCTTCATTGTTAAATTTGATTTATTGTAGTAAATGTTAATGTCCTTCTAACATTTTGCTTTTCACCCTTTTTTCCGATGTTAAAAATATTCTACTTTTTAACTTTTTATTCTGTATTTAAAAGAACAACTTAGTAATTTATTAACTCAATGAATTTCTTTATTTTTTTCTTTTTAGTTTATGTTTGGTTGTTTCTTTTCATTTTGTTATGAAAAATTATGAAAACAATGATATTTCTTGTTAGGTAATCTTTATGATAAAATAATGAAACAAAAAATGATGATCTCCAAAAATATTGGCTGCAAATTTATCTAATTTTTTTGTGTTCTTGCTAATTCAATTTTGATTTTGCTTCCTGTAATTGCATTCTTTTCTGGAGAAAGCATGAATCATGGTGTTTTACTAAACTCTTTCTATTCAGTATAGTTTCACTTAGTTAACAAGGTTAATAAGTTTGTGAATGTTTCAAACAATATTTTCTGTGTAATTATAGAAACTTAATTACAGAAGTAGGTATGCATGTGTGGTTAAGAATCTCACCTTGTAGCAAAATGTGTGGAATCTTTGGCAAGTAACTGCCTTCTACTTTGGCCTTGGGCCAATCATTGCCTTGTGATTGAATAGTGTAGATGGAAACTGTGTGGAATCCTGCAAAATATTTATATGTATGTGTATATTTATGTTTGTTTTTCTCTCCCTCACCACTTGACAACTGGTGTGTTTTGTTTTATATCTTCTTTTATCTCTTGTCTTTTATTCATTTGAGTCATTTAACTGCAACCATACTAGAGTACTGCCCTGAAGAATTTTTAGTTTGAATCAACCCCAGTACTTATTCTTCTCTTAAGCTTTGTAGTTTTTCCATCAGTCTCTTTTGCCAAACTGCTAAGATACAAGGATGTAAACACACCAGCACCAGTTGTCAAGCAGTTATGAGGGACAAACACAGATGCAAACACACACACACACACACACACATGACGGGCTTCCTTCAGCTTCCATCTACCAAATCCAAATCCACTTACAGGGCTTTGATCGGCTCATGGATATAGTAGAAGACACTTGCCCAAGGTGTCACACAGTGGGACTGAACCCAGAACCATGTTGTTAGGAACTATCAGTGCTACACTTAAAAGATAAGTACTTAGTGTCAGTATGTTTGATTAAACATGTAAAAGTTGTTCCCTAACATTGCTGAAGTCCAATAATGGCGACAAATAAAAAATGATAAAAATATATTAATTTTATCTTTTAATTCTTTGGTCTCATGCTGCTTTGTTTTATTCACTTTTGCTTACTTGTTTTACACTTTCCTTTGCAGTATTCTCAGCAAGAATCAAAGACATCTGATGGCTGGAAAGATAAAGCAACTACAGTTAATGCCCCTTACTGTTATAGTGAAATGTCTCCTATAATTGACTGTGTTCATGGCTCCACAAATAGGGATATGCAGCACCTAGAGGATTTGTTAGGTCAGTGACACATCCTGCATTTTACTTTTTAATGGCAATCGCTAGCCTCATCAATAATTTATGTTTCAGTTGTCTGTTTTTAATGGATGTTTTTTGAAACTTGTGTTTAATATGCACATATACACGCACATGCACGCACACACACATACACATGCACAAAGACACAAACACATGTATAAAAAACACAAACACATACACTCACATGTATGGCACATTTCCGCTTGTACTAATGCAAACATCTGCTTGTTTATTCATAGTCACAGCTCCACTATAGCTAAATTTCATTGGGAACAACTTGCTGTGGCTGTGAATCAAAACATTATCATGAAAGAAACAATATCAATCTTTAAAAAAAATGAACCACATAAACTCTCTTGTTAACGTTCCACGCTGCTGGTGGGGAATTTGAATATATAATATCTTTATCTTTATGCTTACTTAAATTTATTCTTCAGTCCCCCTTAATTGGTTGATATCACTCTGGTTATCACTGCTGTTATTTGTCTTTCATTATCATTTCTTTTAAAATATCTCTTGAGCTTATATTAATACATGATTTCAATAAATTCGATTATGTTTCATTAATGAATTGCCCAAAGCTGGTGTATTAGGTTGTAAATATAGTTATGGGTAGCTTCTGAAATTTTCTTTACCTCTTGCTTTCTCTATGTCTATCACTTTTTCTCTTTGCTTGTCTCTTTCCTATATATATGTATATATATATATATATATCTTCGAAACGTCTAGTTAGAATAGAGACAGCTGATTAAGGAATATTCCAAGTGGCTTTCCGTTTTCCTATGTGTTCGTTCCGTTGTCTGTAGTTCATTGTTCTAACGTCCTGTACCCTGATATGCATATATATACACATGTAGATGTAAGTATGTACATATATGTGTGTATACATGTATATATATTCTTTGTATTATATATACATATATATATATATACATATATATATATAGTTTAAAGATCCAATAGAGGTAAAATCAACAAATGAAGTACTCCACCCAGTAAGAGATAAATATTAATTTAGATATACAACCGAAAGAGCTACTAATAGTTTCATGCTATTATGATACTTGAACAGGCATACTTATAAAATATACTGTGTATCTTAAAGCAATCTCTCAGGCTCTGTTTATGCATTATATACATTTTAAAAACAAGGACACTGGACAGTAAGAAAATAAGAAAAAAACGTGATATATATATATCACTACCAGAACTAGAGAAGAAATTTCAAGTATGGCAGCATGGACTGGAATCAATGGGCCTTAGAGTTAATTTAGCAGAGACTAGAGTCTTGATAAGAAGGAAAACAGACAAATCACAGATTGCTTCAGGGAGATATGTAGAAAAGGTGTCAGGAGAAACTTCATACAGTTTACTCAGTGCAAGCATAAGACGTGCAGTGATATCATTGGAAAACTAACAGAGAACATAGTCTTTACATGTGGCAGATAAGCAGGTACATTAAATATCAGGAATGTACAAGAAGTAGACTCCCTCAAATGACAGTGGGAATCCTTAGAAATGGTTGACAGTTTCTGTTACTTAAGCGACCAAGTTAGTTGTGGGGGAGGTTGTTCTGCAAGAATAAGAACAGGTTAGGAAAAAATCCGAAAGCTACTACCTCTCTTAGTAAAGAAGGGCCTCTCCCTCAGAGTGAAAGGCAGATTGTATGATGCCTGCACATGAACAGCTATGTTATATAGCAGTGGGACACGGGTTGTGACTACTGAGGATATGCGAAGGATTGAAAGAAATGAAGTCAGTATTCTTCGTTGGATGGATGGTGTCAGGTGCATATGCAGCAGAGTGTAAGTGATCTGAGAGAAAAACTGGGTATATAAGGCATCAGATGTAGTGTGCAAGAGAGAAGACTGCTGTGGTATAGTCATGTAATGCATATGAATGAAGACAGTTCCATCAAGAAGCGCTGATCATTAATTG
>NC_068994.1:40076219-40078719 GCF_001194135.2 Octopus bimaculoides | reverse complement strand
CACAAGCTGAATTTTGCCTTCATAAACAGTTTCTGCTACTGTATTCAGCCTTGCACTTGATGTTTGAATGGCTGCAATATTCTTCTAACTTCCTTCACTGTAACAACTGAGGATAAACTGAATGCTCAAAGAACAATGTTATCAGCAAGAAATTTCCATTTTAGTTTTTAGCTGTTCTTATTTCAAAGACGGATATAAATGTCAGCAATATTGTCAATGTTTGGTCGGAAACAAGACAAGAATTGCTAATATTCCTCATTAGTTTTAGAAAAGTTCAATATCTGAAAATGATCTTCAATGAAGCATTTATTAGAATTTGACAAGGAATTTAGCATTAAACAGCCAAAATAGAAAAGTGAAACAATGGTTAATGTTGTATTGTGTAAGTTAAAACTGTAATTGTCATTGATAATAACAACAAAAGCAGCATTAACAACAACAACAACAATAATAATCCTTTCTACTATTGGCACAAGACTTGAAATATGGGGGAAGGGGGTTAGTCAATTATATTGACCCCAGTACTCAACTGGTACTTATTTAATCGACCCCGAAAGGATGAAAGGAAAAGCTGACCCTGACGGAGTTTGAACTCAGAATGTAGTGGCAGATGAAATGCCACTAAGCATTTCACTCAGTCTGCTAACAATTCTGCCAGAATGTAAAGACAGACGAAATGCCGCTAAGCATTTTGTCAGCTCACCACCTTAATAATGATAATAATAATGATAATAATAATGATAATAATAATAATAATAATAATCAGTTCTACTATAGGCTTAAGGCCTGAAATTTGGTGGAGGAGAAGTTAAGTTGATTACATTGACCCCAGTACTTAATTGATTGACCTCAAAAGGATGAAAAGCAAAGTCGACCTTGGCAATGGGAGAAATACCACTAACCACTTTGCTCGGTCGTATTCTGCCAGCTCAGTGGATTCTGCCAGCTCATCACCTGAATAATAATGAGAGACAAACAAGAGTGCCTAATAATCGATGTAGCAGCACCAGGAGATCAACATCTCATCATGAAAGAAAGAGAAAAAGCTGGTAAATATGGAGATCTGTTATTGCTGTCATGGTAGGGTGTGCAGGTACAGCTGACTGACTGTACTAATCCACCTCTGACAATTGAGAACAGTTGCCATATTCCCTTCCATATCAGCTAACTCTGATGAGCGTAAAGTTATATAACCAAATTGTTACCTAACACTCCATTGTATTTTTTACACAAAACTGATTGGTAAGATCAACTGTGATGGATATTTGATACTATACATACTGGTGCAGTTGTAGACTCACTGTGTAAGGGTATATGGTGCTGTCAGTATCTGAACAGGAGGACAAAGATTCAGGTCTTCAGGTTTCTGGACCACCCTGTCTAGTTGCTCAACACTAGTAGGACTTGGACACTATCTGAAGCCCTTAAGGGCTGCCTGGGTTCCTTTGGTACCTGGACACTTCACAGAATTATGGGCTACCACTGGCCAGATTCTACACCCAACAAACAACTCTACTAAAAAACTGGAACGCATCTTGTTATTAGTATTGTTTGGGAATGTCAGCTTAGACTGTTTTGTCCTGTTGCTCAATTTTCTGAGTTGAATCCCATACACCTCTTCTCAGAGGGATCTGGCTGGTGGTAATGACTAGTGTTGGCCAGCCACATGCCTCGTGGTTGTAGTAGAATGAGGAAGTATTTTGTGGAAATGGTAATTGACTGGGACACTAGAGAATAGCCCAAGATGACTATAGTAGATACTGACAAATGGTGGATGCAGCGATGCATTGCAACAACACATATATTTGCCTCTGTGTGTGTGTGTGTGTGTGTGTGTGTGTGTGTTTTGGTCTGCATCTATTTTATGTTCACAAGCACAAGCTCAAAACAGATGTATCAACAAGCATAACTTAGTGATTTGATAAATGCAAACAATAGATAAGCACCGAGACTAAAACCCTGAGACTAAAACCCTTAAAGAGGGCAACCCAGCATGACCACAGTCTGGTGACTATGACAAGTAAATGAATACAAGTATAAAGTTACTAGTATAATTTTCTGTTGCTTTGTCCAGATTGTCTTTCCCCTGAGCATTGGTCAATATCAAGAAAGTAAAATAGTTAAAACCATGTATTAAAGCAGTCTCTCTGAAAGTTATGTTTCCCACTGTATTGTTTGCCTTTATAGCATTAGCTGACATTTAACAAAATTTGCAAACATGAATGGAATGTGTTTAGATTGTCTTGAAGCTTGTCTTTAATGTAAACATTTAGTATACTGCTACTACGAGCATAACATTCAGTCTTAGACTTCTAAATAAAATGTTTAATGATGCAATGTTAGACTAGCAGGAATAATTCTGAAAATGTTGTTATAACTTCAATATTTACTAAGACTTTATGCTTCAGTGTTTGAAAATATAGCGTTTTCTTTCTTTTGTTTCTTGTTTTGTCTGTTGTATTTTCTTTTATTTTCATTTTCTCTTTTTTTTTTTTTTTTT
>NC_068994.1:40075595-40076209 GCF_001194135.2 Octopus bimaculoides | reverse complement strand
TTTTTTTTTTTTTCTTTCTCCATTGACATATCTGTAGTATTCTTCATGTATTGCAAAACAATATTCTTTTTCAGCAGCCAAGTTTAATTTCTGGGCTGAATGATATTAACAGCTTATAGAATCAATATTTGTTGATAATGTTCTCTTTTACTATGATATTAGTGAGGATAAACAAAAACAAACGAACAAAAGAAAAGCAGAAACAAAACGAAAACAAAAAAAAAATGAAAATGCAAACAAACAAAAAAAACAACAACCTCACAAAATAAAGAAACAAAATTTGAAGCTATTGCACAAATATAAATAATAACAGAACATTGAATTTTGGTCTGACTCAATCAAGCAATAAATAAAACAATAGCATTGAATGTTCCCAAAGAGATTGTACAAACTGTTTCATAAATAACAGTTTTAGATATGGTTGATAAGAATATATGAAGGTTCATGTGATTTCCACCAAAAGAAATATCTCTGAAATTAGAATGTCCTCCACCACCACGACCACAACCACCATCATCACCTCAATCATACCACCACCTCTATCATCGCCACCATCAGCACGCCCAACCATTTCACCAATGAAGACAAAAGTAAAAATAAAAGAAAAACAACAG
>NC_068994.1:40065034-40071233 GCF_001194135.2 Octopus bimaculoides | reverse complement strand
GTATATATGTATATGTATATATATATATATATATGTATATAATATGTATGTATGTATATATATATATATATATATAGATGTATATATGTGTGTCTATATATATATATATATATGCATATAAATATTTATGTATGTATCTATCTATGATGATGATGATGTTTTTGTGTGTGCGTGTAGATGTGTGTACCCTTTTGTGTGAGTTGTATTGTGTGCATGTGTATGCATACTCATGTGTGTGTGCATGTGTGTGTGTGTGAGGGAAGTTGGAATAATGAATATAAAACATGGACAAAGTTTGATATATAGATATGAATATCAAACCAATCAAGGAGTCGGGGAAGAGGAGGAGGGAAGTAGGAATGTAAAAAAAATGAAAGAGAGAAAGAAAGAAAAAGGTATTAAAGCCTTATGAGACAGAGAGAAATAAACTCATACACTTCTATGGAAAAGTGGTAGAAGAAAAAAGAAAATAAAAAGGCAAGAGGAGAAAGAGGAGTAGAGAAAGGTACAGACAGAGAAAGAGAGAGAAAGAGAAACAAAATGAGAAAGATCGAGAGAGAGAGAGAGAGAGAGAAAGAAGTATTGACAGTAGATAGAAAACAACTGCTCTCTGTGTATATAAAAAACAATAATTAAATACACAAAAACAGATTAAAGTCCTTTTTGCCAATTATAAGAAAAAGAGAAATCAGTTAACCAAGAATCTGCATGCAGTTTTCGTATGAAGTGCCTTTGAACATATCCGTATATGTGTGTGTGTGTGTGTGCATGTGTGTGTGTGTGCATGTGTGTGTGTGTGTATGTTTGTGTGTGTGTGTGTGTATTTATATATATGTGTGCACACCCGAGTATATACGTATGCATCTATATCTATTTTTATATAAGTATGTGAATATGTAGACACGCACGCACACACACACACACACACACGCACACACACACACACATACACACATATTGTTCAGAAGATACACCAAAAGGGCTGACATGTTACCAAAGCATTGATACTAATTACCTTTACTATGTTCCTGTATACACAAACACTTACATATATCATTCATGTACACACACACCACATGCACCCCCCACAAACACATATACACACATACATATGCACGCACACACACACATGTATACATTTATGATACATATGTATATATTAATATGTAGTATATATATGCATTTAAAATATGTTTGTGTACGTATGTGCACATATATATACATGTATATATGTATATAATATGTATATATAAGTATATATATATGTATGTATATGTATATATATGTATATATATATATATGTATTTATACACACACACACATATATATATAAATTGAATGAGATAAAAAATCCAAGGTTCTGAATAGTTTACAGAACATTTATAAAGAGAAGGTCTTACAGCTGTTTCTGGGATATTTTATATATCCCTTCATCAGAGATGGTGCGAGAAAATGTTTAAGTAATAGTTATTATAGAGAAGATATGAAATACCGAATGAAGTGGAGGAATGAAAACAAACGTGAGATACGTAAGGATATTCTATCTGTAGTTCCCTTATTTAAACAGAATAGTGTATATATAGTATATATCAGTTATATATATATATATATATATATATATATATATATATATATATATATATATATATATATATATATATATATATATATATATATATATATATATATATACATACATATATATACTCTCACTCTTTTACTCTTTTACTTGATTCAGTCATGTGACTGTGGCCATGCTGGAGCACCACCTTTAGTCGAGCAAATCAACCCCAGGACTTTTTCTTTGTAAGCCTGGTACTTATTCTATGAGTCTCAAATGCTGAACCACTAAGTTACGGGGATGTAAACACACCAGCATCGGTTGTCAAGCGATGTTGGGGAGACAAACACAGACACACAAACATATACACACACATATACATATATACGATGTGCTTCTTTCAGTTTCCGTCTACCAAATCCACTCACAAGGTTTGGTCGGCCCGAGACTATTGTAGAAGACACTTACCCAAGGTGCCACGCAGTAGGACTGAACCCAGAACCATGTGGTTCGTAAGCAAGCTACTTACCTCACAACATACATATATATATATATTACTCAATACAGTTTGATTTGGATTCCATGCTAATTTAAGTTTTGAAGCCCTTAACAGGGCCTTTCTTGTCAGGCTAGTAAGAATTCAAATTCTTAGCTGCCTGAGAAGAAAGGGGCTTTGAAACCTGATGTAGCTCGGAATCAGTATCAAATTGAGTAATATATGTAACTCTCAATAAATGTGTTCAGTGCCCTTCCTTTCGTTTGTCCATTCATTCATGTGTGTGTGTGTGTGTGTGTGTGTGTGTGTGTGTGTGTGTGTGTGTGTGTGTAGATAAATAGATAGCTAGGCAAATAGATAGACAAGACACACAGACAGATTGATAGATAGACGCATGTATGTATACAGATGATCAAACTGAGTTGTTGCATGTATTCTGAGGGCAAGTGATTCGTCAGTTAACAGTAGCTATATTATAAAACTAGAAAGATGTTCTTTACCAATTAATAGACTGTGATTATAAATATGTATTCAACTGCTAATAATAGTGATTGAATCTATAATATCTGAATTTTAAGTTATGACATCATGTTATTACAGACGAAAGATATGTAAGATTATATGATAACTAGAAAATGTTTGATAAATATTTGAGAGTTGGCAGAAGTCAGAAAAATTAATAAATCTAAGAGTTCAAAATAACAGATTTACAGATCAATGATAAATTTAGTTTTACTTAGACTTATCGCACCCAAAACAGTATAGACAATTACTCATTAGATGATCTTCTATGATGAATATGTTCATATAATTAGTTATCCTGACTGAAGATTTTAGCTACTTGGAGAATTTGAATGATGTTGAATTATATTGATTTTAAATTTTGGCACAAGCTCAGCAATTTGGGGGAAGAAAGTAAGTTGATTACATTGACTCCAGTGCACAACTGTACTTATTTTATCGACCCCAAAAGATCAAAGCCAAAGTTGACCTTGGAGGAATATGAACTCAGGACGTACAGGCAGATGAAATGCCACTAAGCATTTTGTCTGGTGTGCTAATAAATCAGTCAGGCCTGCATCTTAGTTGTTGAATTATATCAATATCATTAATACTGTGAAGGCATGTGGCCTAGTGGTTAGGGTGTTGTGCTCACTATCTCTAGATTGTTGGTTCAATGCCTGGACTGAGTGGCATGTGTTCTTGAGCAATACACTTCATTTCAAGTTGCTTCAGTCCACTCAACTGTAAATAGGTAACCCTAGAACAAGATAACCTTCTGATGAGGAGTAATGTTGGCCTGCTTGCATAGCCAGTAGGGTGGTATCATTCAAAAGCTAAAATGATGTGAAGTGCATTGTGACCAGCGATGTACAACTAAATCCAACAGCCTGGTTAACACCATGATGATGTAATATTGATATTACTAACATTGGTTTCAAATTTTAGTACAAGGCCAGCAATTTCAATGAGAGGGCCTAAGTTGATTAAATTGACCCCAGTGTACATCTGGTACTTATTTTATTGACCCCGAAAGGATGAAAGGCAAAGGTGACCCTGGTGGAATTTGAACCCTGTGCATAAAGATGGATGAAATACAGCTTGGCATTTTGTCTGGCATGCTAATGATTCTGCCCACTGGCTGCCTTACTAATTATTAATAATATTGGCACAAAATGCCAATATTATTAATAGTGAAGAGTAAAGTCAATTAAATCAAGTTTACTACTTGACTTGTATTTTATTTTATCAGTCTTCAGAGAATGGATTGTATAACTGACCATAGTAAGATTTTGAATTCAGAATTCAAAGGGCTGTAACCCAATACTATAATGCACTTTCTCCTCCATTCTAACATACACATGTTAAGCTCATTTAATTGTGCAGACTGTTATGAATCATAAACTAGATCTTGTGGGCCAACCAATAGTTTAGAGCAAAATAAATGCATAAAAGGGTCAATGTAAATTATAGCAATTTTATTAACAATAAAGAAAGAGAAAATAAGAGATGGTAGCCAAGTTTGTATACAGAGATGTGAGAGAAAAAGCTCATACACAGTCTCTGTTATCTTTTGCCTGTTATTTTGTTTCAGTCATCAGACTTTGGCCATGCTGCAGCACCACCTTGAAGAATTTTAGTACTTATTTTGTTTTTAGCTTGGTACTTTTTCTATTGGGCTCTTTTGCTGAACTGTTAAGTTATGGGGATGTAATCACTGCCATATTGGTTGTCAAACAGTGGGTAGGACACACACACACAACAGGTGTCTTTCAGTTTCTGCCTACCAAATCCATGTACAAGTCTTTGGTTGGCCTGAGGCTACAGTAGAAGAAACTTGCCAAAGTTGTCATACAGTAGGACTGAACCTGGAACCATGTGGTTGGGAAACAAACTTCTTACCAAATGCCTGTGTCTATATACATTTTTTTAACAACAAGAGCCCTTGATATAAGTGCAGTGATATAAATTGTCCAAATATATAGGTTTTTTGAAAATACTAACACTTTACAGAAAGCTTATCCTGTTCCAGATGCAACAACTTTCAGTATCATTCATATCAATAAAATCTATTTGGATGAACAAGTGTGTAAATTGGGAAAAAAACTTTCCATTTGGCTTAGCTTGTAGAGTAAAAGTGTAGGGCAAACAGGTCGCATCTTTCAGTATATTGATTCATAAATTTCATTTTCATTAGTTGCACTAAGATGCAGATATGACTCACTGAAATTACTGCTAATCATCACTGAACTCTAATTTTGACTGCAAGATAGCAGTATATATTGAATAGTATATTCTAAATTTAAAAAAAAAATTTTTAATGTTAAAAAATATGAACTTGAGCTAAGGAGCCAGACTTAGAATTGCTGTAAGCTGGATTTGGTCTTCTTGGCATATGTTTGCCACTTCACCACTAACACTTCTCCAAATCTTCCATTTTGTAAATTATTTTAAGAAAAAGTAGGGGAATAAAAGTAAAGCATTAGATAAGTGAGACAGAGAATGTCAAAAATAAATCAACATGTCAGAAAAATAAATTCTCTGAGAATCATGTTCAGAATTACCCATCATATCTGGTAAAACTCTTGTTATATGTAGACTACAAACACATCCTACTTACTAATTCTGAAAATAGAGAATTGGATAATCTTCTTAATATGTAAATGTGAATGTATGCATGTTGTAAGTTGCAGGTCAAGATTTAAAAAAAAAATTATATAGTGACATCTTTTCAAGGAGACAGTCATAGGCTGTGTGATTTCTGAAACTTGATCTCTGCTCCATACTGAAAAAAAAATCTAATATATATACAATATGTGATAATGCAAAGGATACTGAAGTAAATTATTGATTAGAAATATGGCTAATTTAGAGGAAGTTTGTAAAGCATTATGTATTTTTTATTCTATAAATAGTAATGCTTTCGGAAATGAAATAAATATGATATCAAAATTATTTGACTATTTTGGGGTAATTTTATGTAGTTCGTTTTGAACTATCTTCTAATTTGTTTGGATACAACAATTCAGAGAGAATTACCATTCCCTAACCAGCTGAAGATAACATCTTTCTAAAACAATTTATCCAAAATATAGTGAATTCATAGGATTATTTATATATTTTAGATATTGTTAAACCCAAGCAAGTTCAGCTATAGCTACTGGTATGTGATTAAAGATGCTTGTGAACATTGCACACTGTTTCTGTAATCACAATCCTTAAGTGCTATAGAGAAACATCAATTTTGACAAACTGCATTCTTTATAACATTACGTTTGGCAAGTGTTTTCTATGTCACTAATTAATATGTTAAAATCCTTTAATAATAGTTAAACATGTTTTACCAGATCAGTAATATAAAATTCACAGATGTTATGCTAATTATCATGCATAAAACCTGAAGCGTTGGTCAATAATATATTTATCAATAATATATGTGGAGATCTATGGTTTCAAATCATAGAATTTCTAGCTGAAGAAAACATTTACAACCATGCATTGTATTTTTCCCTCCAAAAGTTTGTGAAATTAACCTTTGAAGTTTGACTTTCGTTTGTGGAGAGTACATGACTGATGTTTTCATATTTTAACTGCTTGTGTCATATGTATACACACACACGTATTTATATATATATATATAT
>NC_068994.1:40062971-40064776 GCF_001194135.2 Octopus bimaculoides | reverse complement strand
AAAGTAACAATTTAACTAGTATTAAAAAACAACAAAAGCAAAAGTTTTATTAACTTAGGCTTAATGCACTTTCTAGCTAGAATTTCAAATGATACTATCTGACCGCCATATAACTACTGATTAAAAAGGCAACATATTGGGGATTAACTGTTAAGTGCACCAACAATGCTGAAGTGGATGCATTTAAGTCTGCTGGATTTCTTCTTTGCTTTTAAATATTATTTTATTTGTTTGTACAAACAGTTCTATCTACAGAAAAACATGTCCTTATTCTATCTTGAGCTTCAGTATAGGCTTACAGTTTTGAAATATTCTTTCCTGAAATTATACTGCACATACAACATAACTATATTGATATATTTATCTTACAGCTTTGTTTCATTTTTTTTTTCTCTCAAATATACTTTGTGTATTCTTTCTACATAATCCAAAAACATTCTCAACATATTGCAAATATACAGGCAGTGTGTAAGTCAACTAGTAACTATTTTCGTATTACTTCTACAATAGATTAGATATTAAAAAAAAACTTATCTAATTATATACTATAATTATAGATTTTTATTCATGTATTAGATACGTAATTTTATGTGTTAAAAAGCTTAATGAATTACCAGAAACTATTAAAACTACTCTCTAATGTCAAACAGCAAATGTTCAATGAAATTACAGCAAAATATTTTTGAACATTTGACTAAGAGTTTTCATTTTGTCTTTCTGCAAAATGTACTGATAGCTTTAGTGAAGGTGTGTGGCTTAGTGGTTAGGGTGTTCAGCTTACAATTGTAAGGTGTTGAGTTCAATTCCTGGTGATGCATTGTGTCCTTGAGCAAGACACTTTATCACACACTGTTCCAGTCCAGTCCACTCAGCTGGCAAAAATTTTATGCAACTGTATTTCAAAGGTCTGGTGTTGTCGTACTCTGTATCATGCTGAATCTCCCTGAGAACTACATTAAGGGTACATGCGTCTGTGGAGTGCTCAACCACTTGCGTGTTAATTTCATGAGCAAGCTGTTACTTTTATTGGATCAGCTGGAACTCTCATTATCATCACCATTGGAGTGTCATTGATGGTTTTACTACCTTCTGAAATTATTCAAATCATTATTGCTAGCATGGAACAAATATAGATTATAAATGTGCTTGAGCCAAATAAAATCACTAAGTCCACTCTGCTGAGTGGTTGGTGTTAGCAAGGGCATCCAGCTGTAAGAATGATGATTGTACCCTGAAATATCCTTTATATGATTCTGCTTCATCAATCTTTAAGTGTCAAAATACTTTTGTGTATCCTGAAACTTGTATGGCGGGATTAAAATATAGAAGGAAATTATCGAGGAATGTTTATAGCATGAAAAGTGACTGAAATATTTGCAGTTTAGTGAGTCAAGATATTTTTAATTAATTCAAATCATAGTGAAGGAGGTAAAAAATAATCATTATTCTAATGACTGATTCTGATCAGGGAAGGAAAGGGAAAGATCCTGGAATTTAAATTAATCAAATGGATATGTGGTTAAGATACCTTGATCAGGTGTCTTCTACTTAAAAAAAAAAAAAAAATCTAAATACAATGAATATATGAAATTATATTTATTGTAGGCAATGATAAAATCAAGCAAGGCCAGTTTCAGCCGTTAGTATAAGGTAAAAAATGTTTTAGCCCTTGTGAATATAATGGACAGATGTAAAGTATATGGAAGCCTGTCATACAAACGTGTGTGTGTGTGCATATGTGTGCATGCATATGTGTGTGCATGTGTGTGTGTGCATGTGTGTGTGTGCATGTGTGTGTGTGCATG
>NC_068994.1:40054101-40062961 GCF_001194135.2 Octopus bimaculoides | reverse complement strand
ATGTGTGTGCATGTGTGTGTGTGCATGTGTGTGTGTGCATGTGTGTGTGTGCATGTGTGTGTGTGCATGTGTGTGCATTGCACGTGTTCATTTGAGTGTGTGTGTTTGTGTGTGTGTGTGTGTGTTGATATGACCAGTAACTGTACACTTTCAAAGACCAGTGCCATAACAAATCCCTCACTTGGAAAGCAAATAAGGTTGGCAACAGCAAGGACATCTAGCCATCAAATGCTGCCACAAATAAACTTGCTGCCCCAAATTTGACCTATTTGAATGAACTTCTTCAGAGAAAACATTTAAATGTTGCTAAGCCCATCCAGCTTGGTAGAAGTATGTATCTTTTAACCACACCACAATTTCATTCCAATTTTCCTCATACGCCTACTTTTGTAAAACTTAACTTTGACTTAAATTCATTAATTGTCCATGAGCTGCACCTATGAAATATAATGATGATGAAACATGCATCTACAGATGGTGAAAAGGAAAGAAAAAAATAAACAACAATTTAAAATAGAATACTTCAATTAGATTCAAACATTCACTCTGTGCTTTACATTAAAGATTAATACACATGATGGGAGGAAATAAAGACACATTTTCATAAATACAATACAAAATACTAAACGTTAAACTGGATTTAAACTTTCACAGTATGCTTTGTGTTCAACAATAAATAATTACTTCTACTCTGAAAAGAAAAAAAACGTGAACTATTCTCACTAAACAGTAGGAAAAGGAAGATATTTCGTGATTGATACAAAATACTTTATAAAATTATAATCATTTTGTTATTAATTCTTTTATAAAAAGAAGATTAAACAAGTCATTTTAAATGCAATTCATTTTGTTTCATTTTTATTCTGAAATCATTTCACATAGGTAGATTGTTTTTGGATGTGGTTAATTTAGACATGCATGAACAGTACACTGTTGTAACTCATTTTGTTGGGAATTGTAAAGAATAATATTCTCCACATCTGTTCAGATCATAAAACTCTGGATTATTTGATATTTTCTAATTAAATTTAGTGATTTTAAAGTTTTGGTTTTGTGATTCTAGGGTTTCCAAAACATTAACACATAGACTTAAATATGAAACTCAATATGCGTATATATATACTTATAATGTTTCAAGAATGATGTAATAGATAAATGATTATGTATACCAGCTCGTTGATTTTCTACTATGAAGATGTATTGCATCTTTTGCAATGACTCTTTGGTATGGTCTGTTTTATCATCTGCACTTATGGTTTCAACATTACAAGAAGCAAACCAAACAAGAAATCTCTAAATGGTTGTTTAGCATGACAGAATAGCTACCGAATCTATGTCAAATCACACTGCACCATCTTAGAAGCAAAAGGACTCTCTGGCTAATTATACTTTGCCTGAAAACTGGAAAAACAAATGGTCATGATTTGAATACCTTTGTTGATCAGGGCTGATTTAGAACTAAATAACAATCACAACAATAATGGCTCTGGAAATCTCCATGTTGAACTTGATTGATACTTGGTTATTTCTACTGTGTTTTTATTAACTGAAGGCAAATGGTAATTTGGTACAGAATGTGGAAGCAATGTTTGCATTGACATTGCAACTCTTTTACTGTATTTGACAATTTTTCTGTCTGAGATCATCATCATCGTCGTCGTCATCATCATCGTTGTCATCATCATCACCCCCCCGTCATCATCATCATCATCTTCATCATTGTCATCATTTAATATTCATGTTCCATGCTGGCATGAATTGGATAGTTTGAGAGGATCCAGTTGGCCCAAGGAGTTCATCATGCTTCAGTGTGTGTATGCTTTGACATGTTTTTTTTAAAGTCTGGATCCCTTTCCTAACATCAACCACTTTATAGCATGTACTGGGTACTTGTTTTCATGCCATCAGCTCTAGTGGGGGCACTATACAGCTTGCAAAACTATGAAAGGGGTACTTTATACCATGGAGGGGGTACTTTATACTAGATGAGGAGTAGAGAGGCATAGAGTATGAGAGAAAATGGGGCAAGGGCAGAATAGGTTTCTTGCATGTGTGCATGCATGTGTATGTGTGTGTGATCTGCAAAGCAAGAGAGAATTAAAAGGATATTTAAAGAATTATTCTACAGTATTAGAAGTGATTTATTTGTGTTTGGCTTAACAGACCCACTATTTTAAGGCAGTGTCTGTCATGTGGTAGGGAGACTGAAGATTGTAAAGGCAGTGGATAAATTGTCCTGCTTAATGAAATTATGATGGTTTCACACCTTTGAACTTGTCTAACACAATAGTGAAAAAAGAAAAGCATAGTGATGTAAACTCTATTTCATTTTCTCATGAATAAAGGGCTGAAGTGGGGCAAAACATTTCTTCTTTTCTTTGACCATTCTTGTTTCTTTGACCATTCTTGTTTCTTTGATCATTCTTTGAGTTTCTTTTTGACTATCTAAATTAGCTGTTATTTAATACAAATTAAAAAGCAATATGATGCTACAATTGTTATGTTTATTTATTTAGTATCTCAGGAGTGTACATTATAGATATTCATTGAACCAAATACAAGAGCCTTTTGTTAGTAAAATGCTATCATTTAAACATGGATATTGCACATTTATCCTTTAGTGTATCTGAAAACTTTGAATATAGTCGTAATATTGCAAAAAAAAAAAAAAAAGCTTTAATAATTTCATCATATCTCTGAGAGCATCAAGAAGAGTTTTCATATCCTCAAATTTGTTCTCAAGTAGGTTAATCTGACTCTTCATTTTATTGTTGTTATTGTTATAGTTGATATTTATAGAATGCCATATTTAATTTTTTATCAACAATTCTCTGTCATCTTCAACTTGTTTATATAGATATGAAATGGATAATTTTCTATGGCACAATGTTATTTTATTCATAAGTTATTTCGAACACATCATTTGAGTTTTGCTAAATGTTTTTTATTTAGTTTGTTTCTATTCTTGCATAGTATCTGGTGTACATTTTTATTTGTAAAATTCACCTCTCTATGAATTTTAGATTTCTGAACTGCATTTGCTTTCAAATTTATGAAAATAATCTACGCCACTTGGGATATTTTATTGAAGAGTTCAATAAGTTCAGTTTCAATGAGAAGTGAAAAAAAATCTTCTCATTTCAGGCCTTTGTCTTTTGTATAAGAGTAAAGAATAGAGAAAAAATGATGTTGACACACAAGTTGTGGACAAGCAAAATTTCTTACATAACAGTAATTAAAGATGATGCTCTGTTTTTACTCAACTGCAACACAGTTTGGTAGGCTTAATCCATTGCCTGGTATAATACCACCTCCTGATCATTTGAGAACCTTTAGTGGAGTCTATTTGTTGCAAGCACTCAGGACAGGTCTCTGATTTTGAGAATATTTTTATTCCTCCCATCCACCACTCTCATACACCATGTAATAGTTTCATGAATTATGCCACCCCTCCTGATTAAAAGGTAATAAAAAAGTGACTATACTACTTCCTCCCTTCTCACTCTCCAATAAGGAAGTAGTACATGAAACATTATATTTTCACTTGTGGCAACTGACCTTATCCAACTCTTCTAAAAAAACAAAATCTCCTATAGACTAATTGATGCTAACATGGACCATCAGCAAGTTTCTTTAGATTCTAGAGTTTACCATTTTACCCTTAGGTTTCATGATCCTAAAATGCATGAGTCAAATCTAGATGGGTTAGTTTATGCTAAAGTTTACTCTCATGTTTGTCTTTTAAAGTTAGCAATATGTAGCGATTTCTGTTGTGTTTTCACAAGTTTCAACAAGAAATGTAATAGGCTATAAATGTATCAAAATTATTAGTCTTATTAATAAGAATTGAGACTAAGACACTTTTATATTTGCTTGTCAACAATATCTACAGGCAGGAATTATGAGAGAATGGCATTTAATTGTAAAGACAATTTAGTTATTTCACAGTCATTGTCTGAAGAAAAAACTTTTTCCTTATCACATGTCATTATATCTTATGGACACAGATAGATATGAATTATTGAGTAAGATAAGTGTAGTTAATGCAAGAATGCAGCTATCAAAATAAATGATTACATTTAATAATTGGTGCAGTATTTAGGGAAGTAAACAGATTATGTTCTGCTAGATGTGGGATGCAACTAACAAGGTCTAAAGATTTGTTTCAGGGCTCATTATAGGAGTGGGCAAAGACTTAATTATGAACCATAAAGAAAGTTTTATTGAGAAAGAGGAGTATTTTATGCCAAATGCATTCTTGCATGATAACTACTTAAAGAGATGCAGGCGCACTGCTGTCATGAAAAACTTTTGTGTCTAGTTACGAGCTATTTAGAGATGAAATATTCATTTGTTCTAAAGAAATAAACCAATTATTTTCAAATAGTTTTGGAAACTATAAAAAAAAAATTAGGCTTCTAGATGTTGCTGGAAACAGTAAGTCTATGCTAAAATCTGTCACATGGGTTTATCTCCTTTGGTAAATATCTTATCTTTATTTTCACCTATTAAATTATCTTTCACTTAGAAAGCGAAATATGGGAGACACTTTTGTTTGAATTGAATTAGATTTATCTTACAGCATAATCTCTCATATTTTCCCCTAAAATGTATCTCAATACAGTTGGTGTCACAGTTCTGACTTTTACTCAGAAGACATATGTGGTCCCTGTTTTTGTTTTATTTTAAGTATAATATTTCACACATAAATGCTGATTTTTCAGAAATTTTTTAATGTGATTCTATTGTTAAACAATCTTTAAGTTGTGTTTTCAACAGTTTCTCTTCAAACACATCGAATGTTTCCTAGCTATCATATGACACCCTAGAATCCTGCAAATCAAATAATTTAGATGGCTTGAGATAGTGTTTTTTAAATTTTTCTGGAGAAGAGATTCAAGCTGCTTGTTATTCAGTTATGTTACAGAAACAGAGTCAGTATCTTTACCATGTAACATATTACACACACACACACACATATATGTATGTACATGTGTGTGTGTGTGTGTGTTTGTACACACACACACACATATATATATATATATATATATGTATATACAGATTCACACAAGCACACAGATACAATGTACTACATGGTAAACGTAAAATTATGCTGTTGCAAGATATCGTTTTTAGAATTCCAAATGACTTAATTAAGTGAAATAAATGTTGTGCAACTTTAAGGTAAAATATCTGGTTATCATATCAAAATATTCATATTAGGCTGACCTTCTGTTCATATTATAGCATTGCATTTTACTTCCATGCTGGTGATCCACTGGTAGTGTATGGTGTTACATGCTTTTGGAGTTCCATTATAATGTCAGCCTGCAATGTTGATGGTGTCCACATAACTGATGAATAATTCATTTTCTCTCATCTTTTGAACTTTTGATTTGGGGTCGGTTTTTTTTTTCTTTGTTGATGAATGATGAGAAAATCAATAAAAATTGGGAATACAGAAAATAGATTCTGGTTTCGTGGACTCTGTATTTGTGTGTATGTGCCAACATGTGAGACACAGAAAAAGAGGTAAAGATAGAAATAAAGTGATGTGGAGAAAATTATAGGGAGGAGAGAAAGAGAGAGAGAGAGAGGGAGAGAGAGAGAGAGAGAGAGAGAGAGAAAGAGAGCAAGAGAAAGAGGTCCATCATTTGAAATATGGTTTATTAAATCACATCAGCTTTTATTCATTTTTTTTTTTGTAGATTATAAAGCATATGAATCAGAAAAGTTCCAGCTGCATGACAGAAAATCTTTGCCTCAGACATACAGCAGATCTAGTAGTACCACAAACAGTGCTAAGAGTTCTTGTCAATCTAATGTTGGTAATAAAATGAGTTTTAGTGATCAAAAAGCCACTTCATTAAATAGTGGAAACTGCAATGTTCACCCTCAACTCTGGAATCTACCAACAAAGAACAGTTTTACCACTTATTCCAAGCCACTACCAGCAGTACCAAAGATACAGGATGCATAGAACTTTAGTCAGGTAATCATGTTTTGCCAAGCATATTTTTTATACAGCTTTAAGAACATGTATTTGTTTGCTTATCTATCTATCTATCTATCTATCTATCTATCTGTCTGTCTGTCTGTCTGTCTGTCTGTCTGTCTGTCTGTCTGTCTGTCTGTCTGTCTGTCTGTCTGTCTGTCAGTCTGTCTGTCTGTCTACACTTATCTATGTATCTGTCTACCTATCTATCTATCTGTCTATCTATCTGTCTGTCTGTCTATCTATTTATCTATCTAACAATCTACTCACATCTGTCTATCTACCTGTCCAATCAACCAACTAACCAACCGACCAGCCAACCAACCAACCAACCAGCCAGCCAACCAACCAACCAATCAGCCAGCCAACCAACTAACCAACCAAAACCCACGAATTGACCATATGTTTGTCTTTCATCAGTTTTTCTGTGATACATATATATTTTCATGTATTTATAGTACCTTATGTTTTCTATTATTTTTTTAAGTAAATGCTTTACATTTTTTCATACATGATTTATAAAGCAATTAAATGATTCTTTAATATTTTGTGAGAAGACAATGGTTTAAAAAAAAATCATACACATTTAATGAAAAAGAAAAAATGGTAAATCTTGCAAATTAGAATAGATACCAAAACGTTACAAACAAGGTATAACGAGAACATTGTTGAAAGAGCACATTTTGTATATATATACTTATATAAGTGAATGAAAATGGTTGATGAAAACTGAAAGAAGACTGTCGTGTATATATATATATATATATATAGATAGATAGATAGATAGATAGATAGATAGATAGATAGATATAGATATATAGATATGGCATAACTCAAAGTGGATAAGTCTATAAATAATAGTGTGTAAATACTGAATTCAAAACTCTCTTGATAGAAAAGTTTGAAGGCTTTATCTACTTTGAGTTTAACCATTTCTAATATACATATATATCTTACCCTATTACTATGTAATTTGTGAAAACATCCCACCAAAATTTATTTTCTTATAACCAAGAATGCAAGCACAAACAAGTTATATCATTATATGTAGCCTTTCCCTCATGTCACTCATGAGCAATAAAAAAAAAATAAAAAAGAAATAAAGCTCAGGTATTCTACTTTAATACCATGTAACAAAGTCATCAGGTATACCCTAGTTTTAACAATGATATAACACCATCCAGATAAAGTCTAAATATAAAAATCTTCTTGCTAAATACATAGATGTTTCCTTGCTCCTACATTTGTGGTACCCAGTATTACCAGTATGTATCTATATATATGTGTGAGTGTATATATATATATATATATATATATACACATACACGTGTGTGTGTGTGTATGTATGTATGTATGTATTCAAAGGCAAAATTAAGTTAGTTTTATTCAACTCTATAAAGCTTAATACTGTATTGACCAAGGAACATTGGCAAGTGTGAGTTTTATAGTCAGAGAAAGGTATAGACCTTAGTTATTTTATTTATTTGTATATTTATGTATTTATTTTGCAAAGTTCTGATAAAATTTAAATTTTCTTTCAATGTTAAGAATTATGTAAATTAAAGATTAAGAAATAGACAGATATATTAATAGTTTTAGGCCAATTGCAGTTTGATTTGAATAGTAGGGCATGGGTGTTGCTTAATTTAACACTAAGTTGATTAATGTGATGATTCCATTACAATCATCAACAGATAAAAACAACATAGTTAACACATCTGATTAAAGTGAATTTCTTGTTTAATTCGATTGAGATAACGTTTTCATGAGCTTGCTCTTGTACTCAGTGGATAGAATATCGTTAGTTTGATTTGTTGGCATTCAACACTAGCATATTTCCAGAGGCAATATATTGGCTGGTTTGTCATAGAAATGCAAACAACTTTCTGAATTTGTTTCTCACATACATACTTATATTTGCTCATACATGCATGCACATATGTTTCTCCCTGTGTTGAAAAATTTTCATACATTTGCACTTGTATATCCACATATTACTGGCAGACTTCTTTTCAATTTCTATTTACTTTTGATATAGTTCAAATTATGCTATTCAGATAGTTGACTACTAATCTATTCAGATTAAGGACCTGACACCTTTCATGTTCAGATTCAAACCGAATGTGGCAAGCAATTTCCCTTATTAAGCTAACTCATTTCACAATCATAGCCTCACCATTTGTTGGTGCCAATATTCTTCTAGATTTACTGTTATTGAATCTCAAGTTACTTATTTCCTACATTTGTAATCATGTATCCAGCTAAACTGTCTTTTGAGTGTAACACAACAACCATCAGCAACTACTCATATATTGTTAATGTATTTCGAAATTAAACAGGCTTCATTAGGTTTTGGCATCAGTGTTTCTTTCATTTTGAAGAGATGTGCAGAGCAATGGTTGTGTGGATTCATTCTCTTCTTTCCTTCATTACAACCTCAAAACTGATGATTATAGGTTAGGAGTTTTCTTTTTAATGTCACACAGAAATATTTCAGGAAACTACGTCATTTCAACATTGTGTTGCTGGTGTAAAGGAAGAAACTGCTTATTCGTAATCTCTGGTATACACAATGTTGCAATTTTGTACAATAAATGCAATGAAAATTTTCAGTTAAATACATTTGTCTAGCACCACATACATGAAATGAAAAACAAATGGGAAATGACGTTGACATAATGAAAATTATGAAACATATATATATATATATATATATGTGTGTGTGTGTGTGTGTGTGTGTGTATGTACATACTTACACACACATATACATACATAGACCTATACATGCATAAATCCAAACATACATTCATATATATATATATATATATATATATAAAAATATGTATATGTATACATACATACATA
>NC_068994.1:40050166-40052666 GCF_001194135.2 Octopus bimaculoides | reverse complement strand
TTTTGAATTATGAAATAGGAAATTAAATCACAGACTTTATAACTTTGTAAACATTTTAAACATATGCATTTAGCTATGTACAGTAGTTATGCTTGTTTATTTACTTATTCTCTATACCATAACTGTTATTATTGAAAAATTAAACTGAAAAGATATATTGAAATTTATTAAAAGTAAAATTAATTTTCAACATTCAAATGCAAATTATAAACATAAAATAAATTAAAATTTTAGTTAAAAAAATTATTAGAGTTAATGTTTGTTTATTTATTTATTTATTTATTTATTTATTTACTTATTTGGTTGGGGGTATTCATGTGATTTCACAAAAGCCATTCATTGGTTGCAACAGACAATCAAACATAGCATATACACTACTATGACTAGTAGAAGTGCAGACTTTACATTACCACAACATAGGCCAAGCCACATAACACTGCTAGCATATAACAGCAGCAGTAACTGTACAACTCTACAGCAGAATACACATCTCATGTAATGGCACACTGGCGAAGATTCACTTGTGCAAGTAAGTAGCTATATATTGTTATTTGTATATTCTTCATATAGTGAAGTATCTGTATGTTATGTATACAGTTACATATGTCACAAGCATTCAAACTATTAAACACTATAAAGCAGTTTCAATACTTAACAGAGTAAAAACAAAGTTAAATAATAGTAAACAAAAATATACTTAGCAATGCGCAAGTTTAGAATGTGAATTTTTATCAAGTTTTGTATACTTAAATACAGCAGTGTTAAAGTTAAACAAAATAGGGATATTTGCATATATGTGTTTTTCTTTTTTTTATTAGCATATTCAAAATCTTCAAGTGGGATTGCTACTTTTATATTTAGCTAATTAACAAGGAGTATTTTTGTTCGTGATATTTTTAACACTAACTTTAACACTAACATTCATTGGTAAATATAAGCATAAGCTTATCTGCTTGTCAAAAGTTCAGGATATACTATGGTTTTTATTATGATTGATTTCGTACATGAAAATATAAACATACACACACATATACGCACACACAACATATGAACATATACATCTATATGGTTCTCATTTAAAAAGTAATTTTGTCTGACTGTGACAGTTGTTGAAATACCTTTTATTTATTATCATCATCATCATCATCATTATTATTATTATTATTATTATTATTATTATTATTATGTTTCTAAGTAGTAGTTTGCATATATTACTTTTCTCTTAACAAAATGAAATTTCCACACACAAACACTAAGTTGCTAAATTAAATGTTTTCCCTTTACTTTTCTTATAGTTTTTTGATAATAGATTTAAGTTTCCAAGTTTTCTAATCACCCTTTCTAGTATATCTGAAATGTTAGTTTATATACTGCTTAAAATTAGATGTCGTTTTAAATCTCATTTGAATATATGATATCAATTATTCATATAAAATTTGCCTCCTATTCCTAAATAGTTTATAACACAGATTGGGACAAATGTTATTTGTATCTCTGCTAATATGCATTTATAGCCTCTAGAATTATTACTATAAGCTGTTATGTTAAGAACAAAAACAAAATCAAATGGATTTAATACATTATTTATTATATCTATGTAATTCTTTTATAACTTTTTTTAAAATCTCAAACTTTGGATGTTTCTAAAATATTACGCCAATAATTTCCATAACTCAAAAGCCAAAATTAATAGAAAAAAGTTTCTTAAATTCCTTAATAATACATGTTTCTCTCTCTATCACTTTTCTTCTTCTATTTCTCAGTAAAATATTAGAAGCAACTCACAATCTGAATCCTGTTTATTGTTTTCAAAATTGACAAACAGAAGTAGAAAAAATTTCTCTGCTTTTACAAAACAAATTGGATATTTTTTTCCAATTTCCTTATTCATAATAATTCATTGTTTATATTGTAGAATTTCTCATGCTTCCAGTTATTATTAGAGAGCTTTTTCTCTAACAAATGTTTTTGAAACCTTTTAGAACTACTCAAGTATTCTTTAGTTGATAAAATAATGTGATTGATTTTTTTGTAATTTTCTAAAAACTTTTTTTTTACAGTTTTGTAATATTATATTTTTAGCTTTCTCTAACATTCACATACAGAGCTGTTTTATGTGCATGTTACAGTTATGTGTGTGTGTGTGTGAGGGTGTGTGTGAGTGTGTGTGTATATTTATATATGTATATGTTCTTGTGTATCTATCTGTATGTTCAGTTATATATCTTTATCACATTTTCCCCTACTAACACTCATTTTCCTGACATCCAATAGCTGTTAATACATAGAATATGGCATGGATATTTATGTAATTATGTACATGCAGTGTGTGAGTGAATACATACATAAATACATACACACATACATACATACATACATACATACAAATATGTGCACACATACATGTATGAATATGTATATGTATATATTAATACACTCATACATATACATGAGCATATATATATATATATATATATATATATATATATATATATATATA
>NC_068994.1:40047042-40049816 GCF_001194135.2 Octopus bimaculoides | reverse complement strand
TATATATATATATATATATATATATATACACACATATATAAATCATGGGAATATATATGTGAGTGTGTGTGTGTGAGTGTATGTAAGTATATATATATATATATAAACACACACACACACATATATTTCACCCTTCACTTTGTGGGTCCTGAGTTGATTTATCAGGCCAATATTCGCATAAATTTCCTGGTCACAGTGAGGGTATGCAATCGAAGAATTAGGGCCCAGCTGGACTGTTGCTTGTCATACAGTCCTCTTCTCTTTAGTTTCTCTGAACAATTCTTGTTGTGAGAGCTGCACTCCAGGGAACACAGTACTATATATTATGCTAGCACATATATGTATGCACATCTATATGTATATGTATGTGTGTGTGTGTGTGTGTGTGTGTGTGAGAATGCAGACAGGATCATACATGTACAGTGTTCTTATTGTCATCATAGATGATAAACTTTAATTGCTTTCTCTAATTGAAATTATAAAAAGAAATTTGAAATGGTTAAATTCAGAATGCTGAAATGTAAAACGCATTTCCACAGTAAAGAAATACAAATATATATATATTTATATATATATACACACAGATAGACATATACATATATATACCCATACATACATGCATGCATGCCTACATGCATGCATGCCTACATGCATGCACACACATATATATATATACACATACATGCATAAATACATACATACATACATGCATACACACATATACAGGGTGTGGTGAATAAACTGTCATCTAAATTATACAGAAATGAAAATAATACTGACATCTCATTTTAACAGATATATATACCAAAATTACATAAAAGTATCTTGAACTACGATGGCCTCCACACAACTTTAGAGACTCCTGCATCTCTTCTAGATGGTTTCTTTGTTTAAGTTGGTGAATGCTGCCATAATCCTTGCCTTCAGTTCATCTTTGGTGTTACAAGGATGGTCTCTCACTCAACTGCTCCCCACACATAATAATGAAGGGGTTGCAGTCTAGGGAGTTAAGTGACTGGGGGTGATATGGTTACAGAAACTGTCTGACAACCATGACTGGGTTCTCCTCCTCGCTTGTGTGGCATGGTGCAGAGTCCTATTGCCAAACATAAGGTCTCCCAGCAACCACCCTCTTGACCCAGGGTAGCACTACCTCTTCTAGGCAATTAATGTAGACCTCCCTGTTGAGTGTGAGGCTGTGTGCCAAGATGAATGGAAGCATAACATTGCCATCACTAGTGATCACTCTTAACACCATGATGTTGACTGGATGTTTGATTTTGATTTCTCTCGGTACATGTTCTCAGATTGCTCTGACCTCAGATTGACACCCAAACACTGTGAAATGTTCATATTGGATCTTCTGATGTGAATGCCAAGCAGTACAGCATGACGTTTCCAAATCTCTGGCAGAGTGAATTGCATCATGGTGCTGTTTTTCTCACAGACAGTGCCCAACTGACCCTACTATACTGTGTAGTTGACAAAATCAAGAACAGACAATATGCATGCACGAAATTAAAAATATAAAATGGCCACAGTTTACCCATCACACCCTGTATATATGTGTTTGTGTGAAAATGTATTAGTTTGTTCATTTCTACAGCCTTAGCTCCTGTCAGCATGAGTTAGATGAGTATGTTACTGAAACCTTGTTTTATTATCAGATGTGTTTTATGTTGCCAACTCTTTCTTGATTTTCGAAATGGGAGGTATCTCTAATTTTTCACAACTTTGAAAGCACAAGGCTGACATATGATAACATGGCAATTGACGTCACCATCATTCCTTGTACCTCAGTTATTTAGGAGAAGCACTTATATAAACAAATATACTAATGTTCTCATACACAAACGCATGCATATACATATATGTGTGCATGTGTGTGCATATATGAGAGGTTTTCTGTATCAGTTTCAAATCCGCTCACAAGGACTTGATCAGCCTCATGTTTTATAGGAGACACTTTTCCAATGTGAAGTCTGGACCTAAAACTATTTGTTGTGAAGGGAACTTCTCAACTACTTAGCCATGCCTCTGCATGTGTGTTTGTGTACACGCACACGTGTGTGTATGTGTATATATATACACACACACACACACACACACTCACACACACACACACATTCTAACTGAATTCTCTTTGCATCAACATGTACTTCCTTGTGACACTGTAGCCTATGATCTAATCAAGATATCCTTGGTCTGAAGAGTAGCTGGTGGTATACACCTCGTTTGGGATTTTATCACTTCTGAGGTTCCACTTGCTATGAAACATGTAACCCAGATTTTTCCTACTCCATTCCGCAAGTCTTGTATATATATATGTGTGTGTGTGTGTGTGTGTGTGTGTGTAGCTAAAGAATTATGGAAAGTTTGCAGCCAGTTGTGGTTCCCTTCTTCAGGTCTTGTCACTATGTTGTAAAGTAAGCTATATTTAAGTGCAATAGGATGACTTCTGTATATACGTAGTTGTTGAAAAATCCATGAGGCATGAAAAATACAACCACTCATATATTCATTACAAGAGAGGGTATATTATTCTTGATAAAATACAATAATATATTCTGATATCAGTCAGTTTCATACTGCATTTAAGATGTTCTTGGTAATCATAAGGAAGTCTTTTCTGATGATTGCTAGAGTTATCTCAACCCTTGTATAAAACCCATAGAAAAACTGATACAAAATAGTATATTTTATAAATAACGATATCAATAAGGTACACTCAATTACGCATATATATATATATATATATATATATATATATATAT
>NC_068994.1:40046573-40047032 GCF_001194135.2 Octopus bimaculoides | reverse complement strand
CACATGCAAATACACACAAACACACACATGTACATATATAACATGTGTTTGTGTGTGTATGTATATTACATAAATACACATACACATATATAAATACGTAAAGGCATATATCTATATATATAAAAATGAGAATGTGTGTCTGTCTGTCTGCCTGTCTGTCTGTCTGTGTGTGTGAATCCCTAAAACTCGAGAACTACGCAACCAATTTCATTCAAATTTTACAGATGCCTTACTTAGGGTTCCAGTTGTGTTTTAGTCAAAAAAATTTTAACTTCTTGTAGAGTTCGATCCCACAGCAACATAATATCCTCTCCACTAAGTGTTACGTGTCAAAAGTGAAACAAAAACACTCATGTCAAATACTTTCACTTTAAAAAAAAAATTATTCTACTAACTGAAACAATCACATTTCGATACTGTAATGACAGATACTTTCAGAGAGAGAAAGAGAGAGAAAGA
>NC_068994.1:40037474-40046001 GCF_001194135.2 Octopus bimaculoides | reverse complement strand
TGTATAACGGCCATAACTCCCAGGAAAATTCATATATTTTTGATGTTGATGAAATTTTAACCTGAACATAACAGATGAGCATTATTTGTAATTCAACGGTACAACAGCGTAAGACTACCCTTTCAGATATACTTTCATTGTGATTTCTACAATGTGGTGCATAAATTGTCAAGTAAATGAGACGCATCTTTGCCTCCACTGATTCACTTGCAAAGTGTTGAGTAAAATTATTTCGTTGCAGACCTCCTTTGGGTCTTTTTATTATCACTACGACACACATAGTCCCCAGTTGGTAACATTGATTTCAAGGCCCTCCTAGATGAGAGACTGGCATTCTACTTAATGACGATGTTCCATGCTGGCATGCATTGGAGAGTTATTAATGTAGAAATACTAGCTACTAACAGTTGCTACTAACAGTTGCTACTAACAGTTGAGGGTTGCGTAGTCTAGACGACGTTTTTAGATTTCATTATTCTCTTTAACCCGGGCAAAGCCGGGTATATCTGCTAGTATATATATATATATATATATATATCAGAGAGACATATATATATCCCTCTCTCTCTTACTCTAGCCTGTTTTATGTGTGTGCATGTGTGTCCGTGTGTGCACACGTGGATGTTTGTATAACTTACTGTATAGATAAACTTTTGGTTCCCTATCGTGAGGTCTTGGGTTTCATCTGACAGCACAATATCTTGTGCACATGTCATTTAGCCAAATACATTCAGTCTGAGCCATGTCTTTTAAGTGAAACTGAGTAAGTGCAAGATGTCATGTAGCCTATTCAGTGATTTGTACTTGTAATTGAAGTGTCCAGCCTTGTCACACAATGTGTCATTGTGATTAAGCCTGTGAATTATGTCAGCTTAAACATTAATTTAATGAGGCTGTAGTTCAGTTGAATGAAGAAATAAATGCTCATCATCATCCTCATCATCCTAATCATCATCATCATCATCATCTATATGCATGAATACATACACACTCACACCACATAGATATATATAACAAAATATACATATCTATCTATCTATCTATCTATCTATCTATTTAAATATGTATATATATATATATATATATATATATATATATATATATATAAATACATGCACACCACACAAGCATAAACATACATATATACAAATATATTTACATACATATCAATATACATATAATTATATATATATATTATATATCTATCTATTTATCTATCTATATATATATATATATATACTCATACAATAATATGTGATATGTATGATAGATACATACATATACACACTATGTATGTGTCTCTGTATGTATATATATATATATATATATACATATATATATATATATATATATATGTGCATGTGTGTATGTGCATGTGTGTATATATGTATATATATGTGTGTATATATATATGTGTATATATACATATGTGTGTGTATGTATGCACGTATCCATCATATATATATGTGTATATATACATATGTATATCTTGGCTTGGTTTCACTAATGAAGATTAGGAAGGCTGTTGTCCATGTCTGCTCACTCATTTGTGGCTGATAAGGCTGATGTAAGATCGACATCCAATTGCAATGATGATAGAATGCCCTGGGTTTGATGATGTATTTTTTTTTCACCTCTGATGTTTGTCTTCAAGAGAGACAGTGTGAGATATCTCAAAGTAGGAAACAGCACCACTGATGGTATGCCGCCAAGCAGCATGGTCAGCTGTTAGATTGGACCATTCATGATAATCAATGTCACAACATTAAGGGACTGCTTCAGGCAGTCCTTGTGATTCTTCTTTAGTGCCCCCTGTTACAGTGGCCAGTGGTGAGCTCACCGTACATAATGATCTTGGGTAGGCAGTGGTCTTTCACCACACAAGCATAAACACACATATATACAAACATATTTACATACATATCAATATATATAACTATATATATATATGTTTATATATAACTATATATATATATATACACACATCCAGTCAACGTTTCCTGCCCAACATAGTCATGTCTCAAATAAAATGGCTTCCAGGCTGGTGATCTTTACTCGCTTGAGAACCTCAGTGTTGGTGATGTAGTAGCTGGCAAAAAATGAGTTATATCTGTTGTTCAAAGGGCCATCCTTGTCATACTCTGCATTTTCATGGGAGCTACATTAAAGGTATGTGTGTCTGTGGAGTACTCAGCCACTTACATGTTAATTTCATGAACAAGCTGTTCAGTTCTTTATATGAACTGAAACACATGTTGCAACCGATGGAGAGTCAGACAGTATGCATATGCAATCACAACCACCTACGCACATACATACATACATACATATATACATAAATATATATATATAGAATGACAGACAGATAGACAGATAGATAGATATTTACATGTTCGTTTGTACTAACTTAGTACTTCAGCTATTTTAGTTTATATACAAAATACCATTATATTTCATGTTTATTCACTATTGTGTGCAATAAATTTTATTTATAAAATTTTGTAAACCAAACCATTATCTTAAGTCTTTCTCCCATTACCATGAAAATAAAATAAAAACATTAATTCTGTGGATATTTATTTGTTAGTTGTTCAAATTATTGATGTATTCTCATAGCATAGTTGTATTTTATATCAAATTCTGGAGATCACCTATATTAACTTTTGCAAACCATTTCTCTCAGTATTAAAATGGCTTTTTATTCTCTCAGTCACTCAAGCATTCCAGCAACAAACTCTACTTGCCAATCACTCTCATATTTTAAGGTGTTAGTTTTAACCTTACAAAAAAGAAACAAAAAAAAAACATAACAAAACAAATAATATTCCATGAAAAACTCTATATGGTTAAAGAATGATAAAACTTTCAGATGCTGTGAGAATGAAGTGTTGGAAGTGCAGTTTCCCAAAATCTTTAAATGTGACCAGAATAAATTCTTTTCTAAATGCAGTATGATAGTAATCAATATACATGTCTCATGTTTGGAAATACATAATATCAAGCATAACCATTCTGGCTGGCTGGTTGGCTGGCTGGCTGGTAGCCTGCTGAAGAAGGTAAAACAATATTAAAGAAAACATTGCATGTCAGTGCAGAAAATATATCGTGAATAGCTTTTGCTCTCCTTCCCACCTAGTTATTAGTGAAGAAGCAAAAATGCCTGAACTTGATCCAGTAATAATCACTGCAGATTTACATGTTTGAGCTATTGTGTTTTCTCTCTTTTCTTTTTCCTTTTTTTGTTATATTCAGTTAACAGTTGTTGCTCAGTATCATTGCTATGATATTGAGTGAGTTCTCTCGTGTGCTTCTGATACATGACTTGTATCATTGTTGTTTTGAAAGAAATAAATTAAACCAAGGGATAAGAATAAGTAATCTTGGGATTTTACTCTATTACAGAGAGAAATATGAATATCTGCTGCTTTCTTGCATTTCCTCTAAATCTTCCATTTCACATCATTGACTGTTTTATTTTATTGCAGTTTGAAATATATATCTTGCTGCTATTGTTCACTAGGAATATTTCCTATTCATATTTTATAGATCAAATTCTTGTGAAATTTGAAATTGCGAGAATTATTTCGGTTTTATAGGGAGACATTTTTTTTTTTTGAAGTGTTTTGTTTTGATTTATTTAATGTTAAAGAACATTTTTGTTAAGTCATGCAGTGAAATCAGTTTATATTATGTCTTTGTGAAAAAGGTTTTTTTTTGTTTCCATTGCAGGTTTTATTGATCTTTTTCACTGAATCGGTCTTACACTCAATCCTGGTGACATGTTGACACACATATGTGTCATATTGATTTATCTACACACCTGTATCTGTGAGGATTTTACCTACCACATCAGGGAAGGTGAAAGTCCTGGTACATTGCTAGGTAATGTTGCTATTGATACACATCTAATGGATAATATCTCATCGAAAGAGCACAGTATAATCAAATTCAGCCAACTAGAAAAAGGAACAGGAAGCAGTTCCCAGTTGTTTAATGTTTCTAAAAGAGGAGAACTGTATACTGCCAAGATATTAGATGCTGAGACTCTCTGTAAATATAATGTTAAATGTTTCAAAATGGTGGATATTGCAGTGCGTACAGGAAAATCATTCCTCATGGTACTTGAAATCAAAGTAAGAATTGAAGATATTAATGACCATCAACCAGAGTTTCTTGAAAAAGTAGTCAGTCTTCATTTTGCTGAAACAGATAGGAAAGGAACAAAAAAATCAATTCCACATGCTGTCGACAAAGATGTTAGTATCATAAATTCACAGATCACCTATGAATTAATAAAAAATGAGGATGATCCATTTACATTAGCAGTTTCCAGGAGAGTTGATGGCTCTTATTCACTTGGAATAATTTTAAAAAGGGAGTTAGACAGAGAAGTTAAAGACACATATGAGTTGCAGGTAATTGGTAAAGATGGAGGGACTCCATCAAAACATGGTATTTTGAACGTTCAAATATCAGTTACAGATGAAAATGATAATCCACCAATATTTTCTCAAGACATTTACAATATTACAGTGAATAACAGACAAGCAAAAGAGATACCAGTTCTTATCTTGTCAGCTACTGATTTAGATTCAGGTAAAAATGGAAATGTATCATACTATTTTAGTTCCATGACATCTGATAGAGCAAAATCGTTTTTTGAAATAAATAAAAATACTGGAGAAATCTTTCTTCGCAAAAAATTTAAACCAGAAAAGAAACAAACTTATAAACTATTTATTGAAGCCAGAGATAATGGCAGTCCTCCTCTGAGCTCTGTTGTACCAGTTGTGGTAAATATTATCAATAAACAAAACAATGCTCCAGTGATTGAAGTAAATTTTTCAGAATTAACTGGAAACACAGCAACAATATCTGAAGCAATGGAAGTTGGCAGCTTCATTGCATATGTGAAAGTTGTCGACAATGATATTGGTTTGAATGGACAAGTGACATGTGACCTCCAGCATAATAAGTTCACTCTTCAGAGTCTTGGTCAGAAGAGATACAAAGTATCAGTAAAGCAGACTGTTGATCGAGAAAGGGAAAGTAGAATAAATTTCACAATAACTTGCAGTGACAGAGGGACTCCTTCTTTGAAAATGGAACATGAGTTTTCTCTCAAAGTAACTGATGTTAATGATGTAAAACCACAATTCACAAAAGAAACATTCAAATTTTTAACATATGAAAACGAAATGCCTAACTTTCCTGTTGGTTTTATTAACGTTACTGACTCTGATCTTGGATCAGGTAGTCAGCTTACGTATTTTCTTTTTTCTAACATTAAATTTGCATTACCTTTTAAAATATCTGATTTTGGATTTATTTCAACTACTCAATCATTAGATCGTGAACAGCAAGAAGTTTATAAATTCAAAGTTTTGGCCAAAGATAATGGAACTCCATCTCTGAGTAGCACAGCAAATATAGTTATCGAAGTTATGGATGAAAATGACAATGCACCGTATTTTACATTTCCCAGCTTCGACCCTTTTAGCCTTGATGTCTTCTATCAACCACAAAGCAAAAATGACATAACAGTTCTGAGAGCCTCTGATAGGGATAGCCGGCAAAATTCTTTCATTAAGTTTGAAATATTTGGAGGGAATGGTAAAAATTTATTTTCTGTCAATCCATACACAGGTGTGCTGTCTTTTTCACGGATTGTTTACCAAAATGATGCTGGATCGTATGATCTTCTACTTAAAGTGAAAGACAGTGGTGTCCCTGTTTTATCAGCTACTACTACATTATCCTTAACTCTGACTGTCAGTAACAAAACATCAACTAAACTGACAGCAGTGCAGTTTCAGTCTGACGATAAAATACACATCAATTTATTCATCATAATCATAGTGGCAGCTGTGACAGTATCAGTGTTAGTGGTTGTTTCAATTACCATATGCATTGTCAGGAGAAAAAACCAAAGGAGCACTCCGTATCAGTGTGGAGCAGTTCCACCAAAACAACTAATGAATTGCAGCAGACAGTCAGAATACTTTTGTGCAACACAACCATCATCCAAACATGAGCTTAGTCAGAAAGGAAGAGACTCAACTATGGAAATTCATTCCCAGCCATTTACTAAAGGAACTCATCAGGTAATTATAATTTCTACATTATTGTAAATTTGCTTTTGATGTGCTGTAAATTACAATAAAGACTACCTTGAATGTTGTGCTAATTTTCCTAATTGTTTCTAATTTCACAATAATTATTAACATGAAAGCGATTGTCTAACATAGATTAGTGTTAAGGGAATAATTATGCTTGCATTACATATATGATAAAGTTCTCAAAGCCTCTTTCCTATGTGAAAATTGAACATGTCATTTTCTTGTGTAGCTTTCAAGCCAAAAATTAGGTGTTTTTTTTTTTGTTGTTTTTTTTTTACCCCCTAATCATGAGATTAGATAATGAGTTGGTAATGAGGTTAAACTTTCTATAAAGTTTACCTTTTATGACTCTGATTAAAGAAAATATCCAAATAATTATGGTAATGACAAATATGTCAATTAGAAAAATCCATATTTGATGAGAAGTTTCGAAGTTAAATGGAAAGTTTGAATGTTATAACACTTTGTAAATTCACCATCATCACTATCACCATCATCACTACCATCATTATCATTACCATCATTATTCATTATTACACCATCATTGCTACCACCTTGCCATCATCAACATCCCATCACCACCACCACCATCTTCCTCACCATCATAATCATCATTATTGTTTACCTCATCATGATCCTCATCATGCAATAGTTATTATGCTAACTCTTCTCTATTATATACTGATTCAGAGAAATGAATTTGAAAGTTTATAGCTATCAAGATGCTATGTCAGTTTGAATAAAGTTACATTTTAATATCCATATAGAGTTTAGCTTCATTACAAATATAAACAGTTTAAAGCTTTTTAAAATATTTTACTTCGTGTTTTTAGAATCTCAGCAAGTATTTCTCTATTACAAGATTCTAAATTTTAAATGTATTAAATTATATTTATGCATTCAACAAACTATTCTCATATTAATTATTGCTCATAATAGAAATAAATTGTTATTTGAAGCCTTTCTTTGCAATTAAAACATTGCATTGTTCATCGTAAATATTTTAATTAATTTATCTTGATATACATAAGCATATAACTTCATCCATTTCACATAACTTCAAATACCTTGCATTTTAATTTTCGAATCATATTATTTTATTGTTACAATATTATAATATCTATCTTCTATCCAGTGGTTTGAACTTCTATAAATGTCAGACATTGAAAGCAATAATTTAATGTATAATATTCATTCATTTCATTGCCAGCAACAATGCTTGCATCTGTACACAATTGCAGCATATTTTTATAGCACACCAAATAAAATAGGAATAAAAGAAATGTCTTTTGAATAAATACTTGCAACACATATTGTAAGAAATGATAACTGTTAGGAAGAACTCTTTCAAAGGGGGAAAAACTGTCAGAACTGGATTTCTGTGCAGCAATAAGTTAGGTTTTAATGTCTTTACTGTTGATCTAGTTCAGAGGAAAACGTTTTGTGGTAGGATTGTAGATGCTTTTTACATTTTCTTTAGATGAGAACTAAACCAGCTAAATGCCAAAGTTGTGTTACTTTGTTTCTATAACACTCGGTGTACACCAGCCATCAATATGTAAATGAACAGTATGGAACCAGCAGTTTATTAGCTATCATAACAAACTTTATTTTGTTACACAACTGAGACTAAGTAGATTCTTATAGAGTTCTGTCCAATAGTATTCTGTCTGTCCCTTTTAGATATTCTAGAACCATGTGATTTGTAAGCAATACTTACAATGATTGCAATGAAATCAGGAAGTGATGTATTTCTTGTTTCTCTCTCATTGCAAGTGTATGTAGATAATATATTATAATGTAAGTATGTGTGCACTCATATGCATGTATGCTATCATCATTATCATCATTTTATGTCTGTTTTCCATGCTAGCATCGGTTGGATGAGTCGTCACGGGTCTAGTCAATTCTTGTTTGGAATAGCTGCCCTCAAATATATGTATGTGTGTGTGTGTGGGCATATGTAGACGCCTGACTGTATGTATATCTATGCATTTTGTGAGTGTATCTCTCTCTCTTTGCATATATATATATGTATATATATATATATATATATATATATATATATATATATATATATATATATATATATATATATATTTGTGTGCATATTTGCATGTGTATATATGATAAATATGAACATATATCTGTGGGTGTATATGTGTAGTTTATATAAATAAAAAAAATATACATATATACATACACACATATATGCATGTATATATATGTATATATATATGTATGTATATATCTATATATGTATGTGTGTATATATATATACCTACATACATATAAATATGTATATATGTGTATGTATATATGTGTATGTATATATATAAATATATATATATACATGCATATATATATGTGTGTATGTATATATATATGTGTATGTATGTATATATATA
>NC_068994.1:40036428-40037281 GCF_001194135.2 Octopus bimaculoides | reverse complement strand
ATACACACATACATATATGCATATATATACATATATATGTATGTGTATGAATATATATATATATATGTATGTATGTATGTATACAATTTAAGTGTGTCATGTGCGAGTGAAAGAAACTATGAAAGAGCCAAGCAGACGGGTGTTTTTTTTTTGTGTATGCAAGCCTGCATGCATAATTGTGTGCAAACATATCAGCACTAGAGTTTATATTTTGCTTGCTTAGCTGGTTGATTGATAACAAAAACAGAAAAAAAAGTAAAAGAAAAGTTTGCAAGTTTTTTTTTGTTTATTTATTTTTTGTTTTTGTATACATATATATATATATATATATATATATATATATATATATATATATATTTTACATGTGTATCAAGGATAATGCAATTGGTGACTTTCACCTCTAGTTCCTAATTTTAATACTGCTTCTTCATGACTGCTATTGATCTGAAGCTCATGGAGGTGACATTTCTCAGACATTCCATATATTATTCTGTCTACTGTCCTCACTGCATGGATTATTTCAAAAAAATTGATGTTCCAAGCTTGCTGTGTTGCAAAAAAAAAAAAAAAAAAAAAAAAATTTGCATTTAACAGTTTTCTTACCAATGTTACAAAGAGCTACAGATGAATAATAAAAAGAGATGTAGTATGGTGAGATATTTACTGGCAATATAAAGAGCTGAAGTGTTAGTTTCACATACCTACATATATGCAGCCATACAATCATACATACATACTTATATAATGTATATATTTATATATGTGATATATATCCACGTTTATCAATATATATACATCCATCCACCCATATATATATATATATATATATATATATATATACACACACACACAT